>NW_012236529.1:848794-981674 GCF_000787575.1 Acytostelium subglobosum LB1 | reverse complement strand
AGTGGCAGTGGCAGTGGCAGTGGCAGTGGTGGCAATAATTGTAACAATAACTATAGTCCCCCTTCATCATCTCCTCTATCCTCACCTCTGCCAAGTATAATAATGCACGACTATGACGGACTTTACGATCACAACAGCATTGGCCTCGGTCATCATGATGTGGCTATGGCGTCATCGGGCATGACGTCCACGACGAGCACATCATCCCTGTCCAGCAGTGGCACGCACAGCAACAATAGTAACAAGCGTAGACAGCAACACCCGTCGCCAAGCAACCCGCGATACAAGTGCATGCATGTCAAGTGCAGCTACTCATACAGCCACTCGAGCGGAAGGAGCAACCATTACACAACGTACCATACCGAGCCCTGCAAGGAGCAGTGTAAGCATTGTGACCTCGTCAAGAAGAAACTAAGCACCAAGAAGGTCAAATGTCGCCATGAGGTCTCCTGTAACAAGGACCTGTCCACGTCGAACCGCGCCAACCACGAGAAGAACCTCAAGATGCACACCAAGTGCAGTGCGATGTGTGCCATCTGTCGCGAGATCCGCAGCAAGGAGCGCAGAGGCACAGATGGTGGAAATGGCGGAAATGGCGGAAATGGCGGAGGCAGTTGCGGACATGGACATGGACATCCAGACATTGGCAGCGGCAACTCTTGATATGGTGTGCCCTCCACGTCCAGGTCCCGTCCTGACCCATCCATCCATCCACTCGCGGCTCCGACCAACCCCTTTCGACTAGCTAGCGTGTCCACTCCCCTAGGAGGAGTAGAATATCCCCACGCCATAGCCACATCCCTCAGCCTTTAGTCCTATGAGCCTCCTCTCATCTCTCAACATTGATCGATCATCGAATGGTATCTTTATGAAGGTAAGTAATATCCAAGGACTTTGGAAGTGTCGAAATGGATAATTATTAACATACAATGCATCAATTCATCCATGTCCAGCCATCATTATCATTATCATCATCAATCTTGGAGAGATACATTCATATACATTATAATTATATATACGTCAACTACTTTGTACGCACATCCATTCACCATTCTCCATCATCCGATAATATATATATATATACAACCCTCCATCACTCATTCATTCAATCACAATCACCTCAATCAATCACATCACCAATCAATCAATCACCTCAATCAATCAAACTGTTACAATCTTGACACAACTCTTAAGAGAACTTTAGAAGGTCTCTTTCCGTGTCTTGACAACAACACGATGTACCAACATCAACATCACTCGTTGCATTTAGTAATGCAACCCATTTCCCTCGCCAATGCTCGAGCAGACATTGGTACGACTCTCTCGATGCGATGCCCCAGGCGGCATCCAAGCCCCCCTCCTCAACCCTCCCCATCACTCCTGGTGGTCCACAATCATTTGGTTCCCAATTGGCCGAGGGCTTCCCTCCTCTTTCCTCTCTCTCTCTCTCTCTCTCTCTCTTCTATCTCCTATCTCTCTCTCTCTTCCTCCCTCCCTCACTGGCCTACCCGTTCACTCTTGCCCTCCCTCCCCACGCCAGTATCAGTGTGATCCATTATTATGGTGCACCAAATAAAACAGATGGAATAGCAATAGCGCAGCATCAGGCGGCAGCAGCAGCGACCATCTAGGATAACGAAAATCATAACTCCTCTCATGTGTAATGGGTAATGTCATTAGTTGGACAGTTGTTTGTTGTTGAGAGCACGCGTGTGGCTGATTTATTGATGATGGAACTGGATAGGTGTTTGGTTGATTGAATGGATGGGATGAATGGTTGAGACGCCTGGTGTTGTTTAACGTGTATGTACAGTTACAAGTGAGGTTGGTAGTAGTGATTGCTGGTGTGGAATGGTGTGATTGATGGTTCGGTGAAGTACATTCATTGGTATTAGTCAAGTGCCTCCTGGTTATTAAGATGGTTGATGTGTTAGTCTCTAATGATGTACAATATATTATGGTCGACCATTGGTTGACCGGTCAAAGAGGGTACCTACCTTGACAAAGTCCTTTGCCTTTCCAATCTTCTCATTGACCTTGGAGTTGATTGATCTCTTTCTGGTCAAACTGTGACCCAGAACAATCAACAATGAGAACAATGTTGTGTACAAAAGGGTCAAGCCGCTAGTCTTGTAAACCAAAACAGACGAGACTAGGTAGATATGATGATGTATGATCGAGTTAGTCTATGTATACTGGATGTGATACGATATGATATGATATTTACCGACGGCGAGGATAATCATCTGGTGCAATGACTCAAGTCTGAAGCCGCCAACGTTGTAAACCTGTGGACGCAAGACAAATGCAAAGTATGCAGCACCAGCAATGACCAACACAGAGAACAACAGTGTATAGTTTGTGAACCTAATCGATTGATTGAATGATTGATAGTTAGCTCAAAGATAAAGATGATGATGAAGATGATGATTTGATGAAGTGATAATAAGACTTACAAGGTCAATAAGAGTACAGCTCCGACTATTATTGCATAGTTGCCAGAATAATATCCGAGATTGGTCTCGGCGCGATCCTTAAACTGTTTGTCAGGGATGTTGAAGCTGCCCCACTTGACAAAGTCTCCCCATGGCTGCACTGTCAGCTTGTTGCTATTGAACAAATCTGACATATTCGATTGATTATGAATGAAAGAGAATGAATGAATGAATGAATGAAATTAATGATTGTATATATATATATATATATAATGTACAATTATATGTAGATATTCGTGAAGTGATTGATTGAAATGATTTATTGATTGATGGGGTGAGTGTTTGAGGTGAAGTGATGGTTGGATGGACAACAGCGCGGGGTAACAGTAGTTTGAGAGTGTGTATGATGGAATGATGAGTTTTGTTCTATGAACTTGGTTGGAACCTATGGTCAAACAATAATTAATTGAAATATTATTTATTCAAAAGGGTATGACAAGACATGTAACTATCTAATCTAATACCTGAGTCGTTACCAGTCGATCGGGTTTCATTGGGAGTTGACTTCTGAAGATCATTCATTCATGTCGGAGTTGACCAAGGTCTCGGGAAGTCACCTCACATCTTGTCAACACTGAACCTCACACTCAAACCACTCACACTCATTCACTCACTTTCGCTCATTCACTTCATTAACGACAAACTACATTATCTGCAACACTGTCATTCACTCAATCAATATCATACATACTTTGTGTTCCAATATATAAATATACAAATAGATACCTCTGTTTGTTATTCTTACACTTTGCTTTTACTGTGAACGAATAGCGAAGAAGGAGCCTTAGAGTATTGATTGATTGAGCAGCTTAATCATTTAGTGAACCAATCAATGGTTCCTAACAATCAATCTCCATCAACCGATGTCATTAACAGCAGCAGCAACAGCAGTAGCAGTAGTAATAGTAGTAATGTACAGCAACAGCAACAGCAAATGGCATCAACATCAAAATCAATGTCAAGGTCACAGTCACAGGATCTGTTGAAGCAACAGACATTGATCGATAATTGCAGTCTGCAGATGGAGGAGGTGGATGAACATGGCGAACCAATACGTATAATGATGATTGACGAAGAGGAAGAAGAACAATTGGTTGGCGACAATCATCATCATCATCATCTGGCAGAGAGCGCATCGGATCTTTATACAAGACTGTGGGCCACATTCTGGGTGATCACATGGTGCCTTCTCAACATGTCACTGATCATGGCCAACAAGTATCTGTTCAGCGTGCTGCTGTTCAAGTACCCGGTGCTATGCATCCTGACGGGCACCGCCATGACGTTCTTTGGCTGTCTGGCATTCATCTTTGTGTTTCGCGTGGCGACATTCCCGCGACAAGCACTGTGGAAACGCAAGTGGCTCGTTCTCCTCTCTGGCCTGTTCCAGGCAGCCACCTATGTGCTGGAGAACATCAGCATCGTCACGCTGTCCATCTCGCTCAACCAGATCATCAAGACCACATGTCCCGTCTTTGTCATGCTGATGATGGTCACAATGTATCGAACTCGCTACACCCCTGCAATAGTATTATCCACATTGATCATCGTTGTTGGCGCAATGCTCACCAACATCAACAACCCAAGCTTCTCACTCGAGGGCTTCCTCTATGCCCTCTTCTCCACAATGTTTGCTGCGCTACAAACAGTATTAATCGCTTCGCTCCTCAAGGATCCCGATCTCAACTCCATCGCAATCCTTACCGCCGCCTCATTCCCATCAGTCCTCGTTATCATCCCCCTGTTCTGTTCAATTGAGTTGCCGAACCGTATGTCCATCTCACGCACTCAATCAATCAATCATTGTACTAACTCACGATGTTCATCATCAATAGTGATACGTCATCCTCCTTCTGAACCATTGTATCCCGCATTGATTGTAACTGGACTGGCGGTAGCAGCGATGTTTTATAATCTTAGCCACTTCTACATGGTTAGATACACAAGTGCACTGTATTTTACAATCGTTGGTAATGCCAAAGTCATTCTACTCATTGTAATATCATCGTACATCTTCCCCACGGCAGCACCAAGTGTCATCAACATAGTTGGCATGGTGCTGACGATGATTGGCTTCTTTGCCTACAACATTGTGGCATTCCGCGCCAATCACATGAAGAAGAAGTCGACACAGTATACTGTGCTGGAGGGCAGCGAGCACAATCCAATCGATGATTCAATTGGCGGCAGCAGTGATCAGATCAGAATGCAAACGTTTGGCTCCTCATCAACATCATCATCATCATCATTGGCGTCAATATCGAAATCAAGTACCAGTACTGCTAGGGATTTGAAGATGCCACTGCTATCTGCGAGCACTGGTGATCAAACTAATGGAGGTGGAGGTCTACACGAGTTCACGATCAACGATGAACACGGTGAGCTGGAGGAAGTCAAGTCAACCTCTGGTGGTCACTGATCAGTTTGTCCATATCAGCCAAGGGAAGGTGTTGTTGTCTTTGATGATATCCCCAAGAATGACCTCATCGAGGTTCATGCATGGCAATTGATCAGGATGACCAGCCAATTAATTGAATCAAGTCAAGCAAGGTTCAAACCTTGGTTTGTGGCCATTGTGGCTGATCGAACATTTGGACCCAATATCAATATTGATGGGTGCCCAACGAATGTTACATTACATTCCTCATTTACCTCAATTGCCTGATTTAGAAGTCTTTTTTGGAGTGTTCCAAGTGTTTTGGACCCGACTTTTGACATGTAATCATCACAAATCAGGAAAATGAGGGAAATGAGGGAAATAAAGTGTTTTTTGACACTTGGTGATGTCAATAAAAGGATCTCTGTTATGATCATTTTAGTCATAATCATTCTATATTCAAATAGTAATTCAGTAATAAGTAAATATGTACTCTATAATAGTTATAACATTAGTTGCTATTATCTCCACATCTGATTTGGCCGTTGGTCAAAAACTTCCCAATTGTCAATATACCTCCTCCCAAGGCAAAGTATAAGACTTCTCTCAACTAGCGTATGTATTTAAATATCAATATCAGATATAACTATAAACAAACTAATATCTAATGGAACCAAAATTTATAAGTCATAGCAATCATAACCTCACTTTCTGGGTTAATCCATATGAGGTTTGTATTTATATATATTCCAATACTTTATAATATTAATACTAATTAATTAATAATAATCATATCCTTTCATTAATTTATAGTATTTTTTTACTCTTTGCCAACCTGAACCATTCTGTCAATTGAAGAATCCTCCTTGGGTGAACGGACCTTTGACCGCATGCCAATCCAAAGGGATTCTATCAGTTGGGATCTTTGTCAATGGGTTCATGGACCGAAGAAGTGGTTGACTCTCAGAGTAAGTATCAACTAATTGAATGATCACCTCGGTCACCAACTCACTTACAATCAATATATTTCAAACATTCTCTTAGTTGTTCCAACTGTGATCTACACTGGCGGAGCAATTGCACCTGGAAACATCGCCAGAAGTGTCAAACTCAATCTGATCTGTAGTGAGGGTCCGACTGAAGTCCTCTCGGCTTCTTTCCAAGACCCATACATCTACCAATTCACGTTCTCAAGCCATCTGGCTAGTCCATCTCCCCCAGTCCCCACCACCGTGACCTACTGCAACTACTGTGAGGATGTATGCAAGGGTGTCAACAAGTGTGACACCTATGCTCTTGACACCTGTGTCTACATCAAGACAGCATGTGGCACCTCCCAAGCTGGCTATGGAATATTCAAAAAGGATGGCACAACGACATCTTTGACCATGTATCCAGACTGCCAATGTTTGATGACTCCAATCCAGAACCACATTGGCACCTGTAACTCCTGTTTGAGCAACAACTTCAATGGCTATTCAAAGTGCTAAACCAAGTACCCTCCTCCTTCTCCTCTCTCTCTAATTCAATGGTGAATTCAATCCAATTGTTCATACTCTAAGAGTAATAAATAATAATAATAATAATTATTATTTCAATCACTCGATCATTCAAGTCAAGTCTTGTCATCAATGTCCAACAACCACACAATTCACCACATTCAATCTGGTTGCCCACACGATGTATTGATTGGGGGGAAGTAGCTTTGTCGTGTCGTTTAACATTCATTCATGCACAAAATTGAATGAACTTTGCAGATTGAAGGTAGTGGTTGACGTGAAGAATACAAATAAGCTTACTCGCTCTAACGAGCTAACTTTACACTCCATCTTATAAGATGATGATTGATACAAGGTAGCTTGTCATTCATTCATTCATTCACGTTCAAATACATACATAATCATAAACACACACACATACACAACTACGTATACATTCATTATAATATACTTACGTCTATATATATAATACTCACACAATATATACATATTCTCACATTTCTCTTTGTGACATCCATCCATCCCATTCATTCAGCCCTTACATCATTTCATAATACATCAGCATCATCACTTCAAATCAAATCACATCATATAACATCACATTACATCATAACATAAACATTCAGACAGATAGACAGAGAATCTAGATAGTTAATTATAATATAATGAGGGAAATGTTAATGATATGCATTGCCGGTGGAACGGCCAGCGGTAAGGTATGAATGTGACTGACGAGCCCGAGGACAATCTAGGCCAACAACTTCGGAAATTGACTCCAATCACATTGCCATGCCATCCACCAGACAACAGTGTGCGAGGAGATCATCAAAAGATTGGAGAATCAGAGAGTGTCAGTGTTGTGTCTGGACTCATTCTATAAGCCACTGACAAAGGACGATCTGGAGAATGTGACCCAATACAACTTTGACCATCCCAGTGCCTTTGACTGGGAGTACGCCACTCGTGCCATCAAGGAGTTAAAGTCTGGCAACAAGTTCCACATCCCAACATACTGCTTCAAGACACATACTAGACTGGCGGAAACATCGGCTGTCAATGGAGTGGATGTGATCATTTTCGAGGGCATCCTGGCATTGTACTCTCAAGAGATCAGAGACCAGATGGACATTAAGATATTCGTGGACACTGATTCGGACACACGACTGAGCCGAAGAGTGATCAGAGACATTGCTGAGCGAGGAAGGTCTCTGGACAGCGTTCTGCATCAATACGAGAAGTTTGTCAAGCCATCGTTTGATGAGTATATATTCCCAGTAAGTATATACACTACGGATGTCGATGGGATGGACTGGGCACCATGTACTTACATTCATCCAGACCAAGAAGTACGCAGACGTTATCATTCCAAGAGGCGCAGACAATGTTGTTGCCATTGACTTGATTGTCCAACATATCAGATCAAAGTTGAACGAACAGGATGCCAAGAAGTTGAATGGTGGTCGTGAATATGTCGATGGAGCAGACAGGTATTGATCTATGTTGTATATCAACACTCAATCAAGTCAATCAAGTCAACACTCAATCAATCAATCAATCTTACAAACAAAACAAGCGTAACAAACCAACACATGGGTAGGAACCAAGGCACGGCGGGCAAGACAAGATACATCATCAACTTGTCTGTGTTTAAAAGGCAGACTCGCACCACAAGCCTAGCTCAATCAATCGGTCAATCAATGATTCGTCGACGAAAGAATCGTCATCGAACAAGCAGCAGCAGCAGTATTAGCAGCACTAGATTACCTACACATATATATACATACACACAACATCATCATTATCACAGAGTCTCTAACAACTTCCTAATGAGACTAATCAATCAAACATACAGCGGCGTATAATCAAATCAATAAACGAATGAACGAATATCATTCCAGCTCACTCATGGTCACGTTGGGAACCAGCTCATCAGAGTACCATTGCGAGTTCCCAAGTTGACGTGGAACTTGAAGGTTGTGTGTGATGCCCCTCCCAACAACCACAGGCACCTCTTGGGAACCATCCATCACCACACTCACCCATTCTGAAAAAACGACACTTGGTGATCACTCACTCTACTTTATCATCACAAACACCCTAATCCAATCATTGATCACGCTCATACAATCAATCACTCACTCACTGACACACAACCGACACCTTGGTGCTTGCCTCTACATTATTGTGATTGTTTGATAGCTTCAAGGAAGGAAGGGAAGAGAACCAATCCAGGAATAGAATAGAACAGAATGATCACAACCACAGCATATAGATTGCTTTCCAGAGCAACATCAACAACATCAGGATCATCAATCTTACTTCAGTCATCCAACAAGCTTGTTTGGTCAACAACAACTACTACATCAGTTACACATGCCAAATGGTCAATTAAACATCATCAGACTATGATGTATTGTACCTCCTCTGGACGTCAACCTGATCTCAAGACCTTCCTCTCGAACTATCCTCGCAAAGCAACACCAACAATGTCTACTCATTATGTATGTTGTGTTTGTCTACGAACATGTGACCGGCCTGACCTGACCTAACACCTCTCCTGCCATGCGCGCTCATGTAGGACGAGAGAAAGAAAGCTATTCAACAGTTCATTGCTCCATTCATTCAAAGAGGTCCTGATGGCGCAACACTTGATGCAAACTTTGTCAACAAGTTAAAGACAGAGGCAAGCGATGGTGATGCATTAGAGACGATATTGGATATTAGGAAGGATCTGTATAATGCACAATCATTCGGACCACTCAGCGATGACCTTATTCGTCTGGACGACGCCTTACAATCATTCCTCAAGGGTGAGCTGGCGGGCGACGACCTGATCTGCCAGCCAATCGACCCAATGTTCACACATCCAACCATCTTGAAACGATTGATTGAGCATGAGGCCGTGCACCCATACTCTGATCCCAAGGGAATCTTTGATCGTATTCGACCTGGACGTTTGTGTCTGGTACTATTCCATCGACGATTGCCCATGCTCCCGCTAATGTCACTGTACATCGCATTGACCGAGGGCATTGCCAGCAACATGGATGTTATAAACAGTCCACATGTGGATCTGACCAAGATTGACTCGGCGATGTTCTACTCTATCTCATCACTACACTCTGGTCTGAAGAATGTTGACCTTGGCCATCTACTAATAGGCAAGGCCACCGAATACCTAATGATCAATCCATCAATCAAGAACTTCTGTACACTTTCACCAATACCAAACTTCAAGAACTACCTAAAGCGACGTGCAGTGTCCGACCAACCAACCACAGTATGTACTCCATTACCCTGGAACCATTCCATCACTCACTCACCCAATCAAACAATGTTTCCACAGGATTTATTGGCGGCTGTCACATTTAACAACCTGGAGAGTTACAAGTTTGCACTGTTGTCCAGTTGCCTGCGGTATGTTTAAACTGATCAGTTCGGAGATGGATGCTGGGTTCACGAACCCTCTAACTGACTCATCCCCATCAAACACCCAAAATAATAAGGTATATAATGACGGAGAAGAAGAGGAATAATAAGGCCATGGACCCTGTATGTAACTTCCATCTGAAGAATGGAGCATCGGTGTATAGACTTAATTGGCGTGGTGATATGTCTGAGCACAGATTGAATGAGAGTTATGGTATAATGATCAACTATCTCTATCAGCCAGATGTCAAGAAGGCCAACTCTCAAAACTACAAACAGAATGGCACCATCATACATCAAGACCCATTGAATCAACTGGCCCACCAACTAAACATTACCATATGAGTACAATCAATCAATCACACAAACGTTCAATATTTTGAACATGGACCATCATGGCGTGGCATGGAGTGTCGTACCCAACATCTGATCAGATGATCAAACCATTCATTCCATCACTCGCTCACTCCGTGATCGAGAGAGTACTCATCTGTTGTTGATTCCAATCATTACAAAATCACATACAACCCTCTTTTGATTGAAGACAATGCACCATTCGTTGTGGCTGGTCCCTACGAGACGCCCCTTCGTCAGTCCAGTCCTATCCCTCCACGCCATCTGCGCAGATTCAAATCCTATTAATAATTAATAAACACAATGTAATGTAATAATTAACATCATAACCCACTTACACTACATTTCTATCTATCTATCAATCAATCATCAATCGATGTAGTGAAGTGTTGCATGATTGATCCATGTGAGTTTAATGGAATGACGCCCCATCAATGTGTGAGTGTGTGCTGGTCCAACCATCACATGACCACACGATCACCTGACAATCACGCTTGACAATCAATCAATCATACATGCATACATACATACACACACTGTTTACCGGTATGTAGGAGTAGTGCCATTATATGATGCGTACGGCTTGGATCAGGTGACGATCACCACATTGACAACAACAATAACAATATATTAACAAACTAACTAATGTTGTAGATGGTCGTTGATGTTGTTGTTGAGTAGCAAGCAAGCAGATTGTCAACAGAATGATCGTGTGTGAGTGTGATTCATCAGATGGAGTGAGCCGAGGGGAGCTGAACTGACCTGACATGACCTGACCTGACCTGGCTTGAACCGATGATGGTGTTGTTTGATTGATTGTTTGGTATTGATGAATGAATGAATGAATGAATGAATGAATGAAGATGGATAAAGTTTGAGTGATTGATGTATCAAGAAGAGGGTGACCAGACCATCACCTCTAAAGTCTGACATCACTCACTCACTCACTCCACTCTATCATATCATACTAATATACAGATCACCTACAAATAGAGGATGGTATGACGGACTTTCTGCACATAGACATACACATCAGCACACCACTTTCCTTCCTTAGGTACGATGATCAGTATGATTTATCGAGTGTGTGCGTGGGAGTGATTGAGTGTCCACCCCTCCGCTAACACAACCAGATGTCTTAAGAACACACGCCACCCCAACAACAATACCTTTACCCTATCCTACCCTACCCTTACCTGGACATCCAACCATCCAATCCAACAATCCAATCAATCAAACAATCAATTAATCAATCCAGTCTTTATATTATGATGTATACATTATAATGATAATCAATGTATAAGTGCTTCCACTAATTTGTAATTACTTTAGCATCCACCAACTTCAGCATCAGACATACAGACATCCATCCATTCATCCATCCATCCATCAATCAATCAACCACAGGAATACATACTCACTCAAGGTTATGATTATGATGATGTGTGATGTGACATCTTAACTTATATATCGTGTGTCACTCTCACTTATGTACTAGATATCTGGCTAGTTACATCACACCTCATCCATCCATCCATCCACTCACTTCATTCATTCAATCAATCAATCAATCAATCTCTTAACATCATCAGCTGATGACCACCTCGCCATCACTCACATTCATTCATCATTATACTTGTCATTCATTCAGTCCATGTACGTCAATTTCCATGTGGACAACAATAATCTAACTCTATCTTTATTCCTCCTCCTTGATTGATCAATCAGTAGTAGTAATAGTTCCAGTTAGATTTACATCAATCCACAACAATTGTACATTATTCCCAATCAATCAATCAGACAACAACAGGATCATACACAATGTCAACAATCAATGAAAGGGGACCGTCCCAATCGACGCTCGACATCCCTCAGCCACACTACCAACAGCAACAGCATCACTCCACGTCAAGTCTCGAGATTCCACAAATTACAACAATTGACCATAATGGCCAACAGTATGACCAGCAGCAGCAACAGCAAAATGACACACCAATGATGGTTGGCAATGGCGATCAACTTCAGGTGCCCCACGAGCCCAGCCCCTTCCACGCGTCCAACGAGCGACACGTCCACTACGATGCCAACCCCAAGGTATTCTTCCTGCCCCCAGACAAGCCCTCAAAAGTGATCGTGCATCACTTTAGCAACTCAATCCTCTCGGTGTTGCAATGTATATTCGTGCCGATGATCACCACCTATCTGATCATGCTCATCCCGGTTGGACCCATCTCCAACGGATTCCTCATGAACTGGGTCTACAACATTGTCTACATCCCCGCTGTGGCGCTGTCCACGTCCATCTTCCATCTGGGCTGGGCGGGCGCCTTCATCAAGGACTACAAGCACATCTCACCTATCTTCATCCACACGTTCCTCTGCTCGCTGACCTTCTCCCTAATATGCCAACTGGTCAATTCCAGATGGTATCCAATTCCCGGCTACATCCTGATCATCCCCATCCTGAGTCTGCTGGTGCTGCCCGCCATCATCTACATCCGCTCCAAGGATCGCTTCACATCCAAACTCAACCGTCCATTTGGAAAGTATGTCCTGTTCATCTTCCTCTGCCTGCTTGTGCTGGCCATCTCGATGACCTTTGTCATCCTGTTCTCATTCCCCACGTACCAGCTGATCGTCGGAGTAATCTACTACCTGCTCATGTTCCTGCTGTGCCAGGGCCTGGTGAGCATCACGCGTAACAACACGCCCAAGGGCACACACAATGTGATCTGCTACTGGGTGGAGACCATCTCCGAGTTGGTGATGTGCTACATGTTCATTCGCATCCTGCCCATGACATTCTACATCCTCCTTGCACTCAAGATCATTGTATTATTCAGATATCCACTGTTTATGACTGAGAAGTATTGGGAGTGGCGCACCATGATCAAACAAAAGTTGGACAAAGTTGATCAAGAAGACTGGTTCAACAGCACCCATCTAGGAGACAAGATCATCTATGGCTTCCTCGGTTGGTTCTTCCCAGTCTCTGTCGAGCGTGATGAGCACAAGACCCGTGTAGTCGACAGATTCTTCTTCACATGTTTGTGGTAAGTTAGTCTGTCAAGGAATTATTCCGGTTCCCCCCATACATATACTCACTCAATCATTCAATCCAACATAGTTACTGTGGAGTTCCATTGTTCTACATGGTGTTCACTATTGGTATTAGATGGAGCCATGTGTCGGATTACTATGCCTATTCATTGTTGTCAGAGAATGCATATATTTGGTTGCTGATATACTCGTTGTTCAGTAGTTTCTTCACGTATATGTCATTCCTGGTGATTCGATATATGTTCCAGGTGTACTTCCACCTGTCTGTAATCAACCATCCAATGATCTCACTCAAGAACAACGTCAGATTGATGATGTACTGTAATTTTAGCGCCCTACTCCTGCCCGTCACCTTTATGATGATGCAAAACAATGTCTACTTCCTGGTCAACAGATAAATGATAATAATAATAAAATAAACTGACAACATTACCCTCATCCTAATATTGTAAATTGATGAATAATAATTATATTGTTTTATTTATTCAAACATTACAATGTTAATTAATTATTTAATAGGAATAATTGATATATATTTCAAACTTACTTATTAATTATATATTTAATAATAATATAATTATATATATACAAAATTAGGACTATTTCCAAGAATATAACATACCTTTTGTTGATCAAATATACTTACCTTTGTTCTTCAAGAATGATATATATTTTAAGTTTAATTATTGGACCAATCTATTTATATCCACTCGAGTCACATTGATTGACATCTGACAGCCATCTATTAAACAGTTTCAATCACTAAATCCAACCACTAATCCAACCAACCTTCCACCCATCAATCAATCAATCCATCCATCAATCAATCTATCAAGACCTCCATCCATTCATCTATCCATCCAACCCTCATGTAATGCTACGTCGGCCATAAAAGAGTAGCCCAATATCAACTTGGCAGCCCATCTAATAATGGGTTGGCCAGGGAATTTCATTCTCTCGCACCTTGGTGTCATTCTCACAATCTTGGCACAACCAAGATGTGCGAATTCCTGATGCTATTACCAATATTAGTCTTTAATGTTGGGCCTGATATCCAAACCAAACAGTCACTTTTAGTTGATGGTGATGGTCGGAATGAAACCTGTAAGGTTTCTAATGAATGGGCCCTGGGTAATGTATTCTCATGTTACCTTACCCTTCGATTTACAATCATCAGTATGCGTCTCATCAGATTCAACAAGCAAAACAACGATCATTTAGTAAAGTCAAGCTCACCTTACCGACTTAACTACCTTCATGACCAGCAAATTACAAGAAGTATGAAGTCCACCAACCCATACACAAAGCCATTTACCATTGTCTGCCTTTGCCCGTCTGATCAACACAACCCACTCCACTTACTCATCGTGATTAATAATATTTGCCCAAGACTGGACATGGTGCCCCATCTGTAGATGTTGAGATTCAGTCAGTCGATGCGCGAAAACGTCCTTTGACGATTGGTGGACCAACGCATACGAATGACCATGGTCATACATGCTGTTTGGACTTCAGGGCTTCGCATACACACACAATTAAGACCAGACAGAAGATATTTTGATGTTCGCTGTTTGAAAATGTGAGGCGACGCAGCGGTCAACCCAAATTTAACACTTCGCCGTGGAAGCATGCCTCGAAGTGCTTCGCAGGGTCTCCTCTAACCTGACATTTTGATATTGATTGATTATCATAATATCTCTGTGGTACATGTACCCGTCGATTAGACTCAATGATCATTATGCAAGACCAACTGCGCAGATCAAGTCTAAAGCTTCATGAATCAGCGCAACACATGAATTCACGAGTGGTGGTGCGGACGGTCTTTGTGATGGCTTCATGAAGAGGGTCCAACCAACCTTGAGGCATCACCGGAGCGCGCCTTCCTTGCTTGTTTAGATGGGTTCATCACCAAAAATATCTCGCCTACAGGTCCGTGCCTGGTGTTGCCAACACCTTGGACGCGTCTTGTCGTGAGTGAACGCACATTGGCATGGGCGTGTTAGTGGCGCTGGGGGGTTGTATGGACAGTCCGCGGAAGGATTACACGCCCGTTCCATTGGCACTCACTAACACACTCACTATAAAAGGGCACACTGATCAGTCGACGAATACATCATTCTCAACTTCATCAGATACATATACATATAAGATCAATCAAATATGCGTATTGCATACCAACTTGTAGTACTTTGTGCAGTTGTGGCCGCCGTCAACGCATGGCCCACAACATCACCAGCAGCCATCTGTGGTAGCGCCTTGCTCAGAGGCGGTCCCACCACCGCCCCCACCGGCGCCATCACCGTTCCAGCCGGCGACAACTCCAACGTCAACTGGAACCAGCCAGGCAAGACCTTCTGGTTTGCCCCAGGTGTCCACACCCCCGGCAGCGACCTCTACGCCCAGATCATCCCCGGCGACAACACCAAGTTCATCGGTGCTCCAGGCGCCATCCTCGACGGCCGCAACCTCAACTTGTACGCCTTCACCCAACCCGCCGTCAACGTCACCATCCGCTACCTCGAGATCAGAAACTTTGGCACTGGCAAGTCCAACAACGATGAGGGTACCGTCAACCACGACTACGGCACTGGCTGGACCATCGAGTACAACTGGGTCCACGACAATGATGGTGCTGGAATCTTCCTCGGCTCCAACTCTGTGACCCGCTACAACTGTCTCCAGAACAACGGCCAGTACGGTTTCAGCTCGTACGCCCCAGAGGGAATCCGCAACGTCGTCCTCTCATACAACGAGATCGTTGGCAACAACGTCGACGACTGGGAGAAGCTCCGTGATGGATGTGGCTGCACTGGTGGTGGCAAGTTCTGGGATGTGCACGGAGCCGTCGTCACCTACAACTGGGTCCACGACAATCGTGGACCAGGTCTGTGGGCCGACAACAACAACGCCATGTTCCTGTTCGAGAACAACTTGATCGAGAACAACGACGGCATGGCCATCTTCTACGAGGTCAGCTACAACTTTGCCATCCGCAACAACACCTTCCGCAGGAACAACATCGTCAACGGCAAGCACCGCGCTACCGCTGGCGACAACTTCCCCGAGGGTGCCATCTACATCTCCGAGTCCGGTGGCGACGCACGCGCCGGCAACCTCTACGTCCAGTCTGAGATCTCCAACAACCTGTTCGAGAACAACTGGGACGGCATCGTCCTTTGGGAGAACGCCGACCGTTTCTGCCGCCCCAACGAGGAGTTTGACACCACCAACGGCTGCCCATTGTTCAACAACACCTGGGGCTTCCGCTACAAGACCCAGAACATCAAGATCGAGAACAACCAGTTCCGCTTCGACGCTGCCTCGGTCAACTGCACCAACGGAATCTGCGGTCGCCAGGCTGTCTTCTCCAACTGGGGCACCTACCCAGCCAACTCGCCATACCTCGGCACCAAGATCCAGGACGCCATCACCTTCAGCCAGAGCAACATCTGGAGAAACAACGCCTACTTTGGCAACTGGAGATTCATGCCCCACGACACCGACATGAACCTGTCCTTCACCCAGTGGCGTGCCGCCCCATACAACCAGGACGCCGGTAGCACAGTCAACGGTGCCACTCCAACCCCAACCCAGACCACCACTCCAACACCAACCCAGACTACCACCCCAACTCCAACCCAGACCTCCACTCCAACTCCAACTCAAACCACCACTCCAACTCCAACCCAGACCTCTACTCCAACTCCAACTCAGACCTCCAACATCCTCGACGCCAACACCGCCACCTTGGAGGGATCCATCGGTCAATGGGTCAGCTGGTACTCTGCCAGCGTTGCTCAGTCCACCGCCCAGAAGCACTCTGGCGCCAAGTCTCTCTTGGTCACCGTCACTGATCCATGGGGTTGGGGAGTCACCTCCAACAACTACCCAGGTTTCGCCGCCACCGCTGGCTCCAAGTCGGTCTCCCTGTGGGCTCGTCTCGGCTCTGGCACCAACGTCCAGCCAACTCTCTCCATGAAGTGGTTGAACAGCGCTCAGTCCGTCCTCCAGACCAACAGTATTGCCCTGTCCCCATTGTCCACCACCTGGACTCAAAAGACTGCCACCATCACTGCTCCAGCTGCCACAGCCTACGTCCTCATCGAGCTCACCGGTTCCGATGCTGTAGGTTCAAGCTTCTTCCTTGATGACATTGTCATCGTCTAAAGTAGGAAGTAGTAGTAGTCCACTCCGTACCACCCTAGCTTGCTTGTCCTAGCCTTCATTCAATCATACATTCATACATTCAAGCTACCTTATGTCAACATTAGTGTGTTGACCTGACCAAACGATTAACAACCGTTCATCCAATAAACTAAGTTATTATTTATACTACATATAATCATTCATTATTATTATGTTATTATCTCTATCTTTGAGTCATTCAAACAAATGATGACAAAAGTGTGATGTTCACCCTTTTTTTTCATTCATTCGTTCAAGTCCACAAACATATACTTGATAGAGATACTACACATAAGTATATATAAAGTATGAGTAACAATAATAACAATAATAATAATGATGATAAAGGTATTAGAACAAGAACAAAGGAGAAGAAGGAACAGGCTTTGGCTCAACCATCAACAGAGGATATACAGAGGGAGCTGGAGAAATTGATGTCCTCGAGCAAACAACCGATTGATTCTGTGTTTCAGGAGTTGGCAACTCTGACAAAGGGATTGTCGCAGACTGATATCAAACAGAAGGAGTTGAAGGGACAGCAGGGTGCCATCCCGCCACGCAAAGCACAGATCACCAGGTTCATGGCCGAGCGAGAGTCACTCGTGAACATGCCAGGCTTTAGTACCTTTGTTACCACTACCACCCAGAGCAGTATAACAAAGCCTGTTCCATGCACCCAGGACGTGATGGAGTTGACTCCAATGAGAATGCGCGACATGTTTGTGGAGACCGTTCACAAGGGCAAAGTACTGATCCTGCGCACAATCTGTCCTCCCTACAAGGTCAACGCAATCTCACTCCTGGTGATCGATCAGTACGGAGGCGATGAAGCACATTACCTGATCGTGTACAACTTTGTAGTTCCAGGTGCTGCTGGTGGCGACAAGGGATTCAAACACCTGGACTTAGCCTTCCCAGGCACTGTGTTGGCGCTCAAGGAGCCCTATCTCAAGTATGCCAAGAGCGGCCAGATAGTCATCCGTGTGGACGACCCCATCGAGATCGAGAAGATCGACGACCCGAACCATCCACTCATCTTCAACACCGAGTGGAAGGTGTCCATGCTGTCCAACATCCCCAAGGACCTGGATGGTTGGCGCCTTCGGGGCAATGATCAATACAATGCTGGTAGATTCGATCAGGCATTGGCAAGCTACAATCAAGGACTGGCATTGGACCCACAACACTCTGTATTGTCACACAACAAGATGGCGGCACTCTTGGCACTCAAGCACTACCATGAATGTATCCTGCTGGGCCTGAAGCTTGTGGAGATAACGCCCGAGAATGAGAAGCTCCTGCTACGTCTGGCACGTTGTTACTATGAGCTTGGGCTGTACGACCTGTCAAACGAGCGTTACAGCCAAGTTATCAAGATTGCACCAAAGAATAACGATGCCAAGAGTGGAGTTCAAAAGTGCACGACCAGACTATCAGAGTTGCGCGAGGCTAATTACAACTACAAGAAGATACGCGAGACACTCTCACCAGAGGGTCATGCAGACTGTGCCGAATACATTGGACCTATCAAGATCATTGATACGCCAGACATGGGTCGTGGACTTGTCCTCACCCAAGACGTCCCTGCAGGCACACTGCTCATCGCGTCAAGGGCTGTTGGATACTTCAAAGGTCAACCAACAGATGAATTGTATGTTATTCATTCAATGAATCAACGGCACAATCACTCAACCAATCCAAACGAACTAATCAATCACTCCATCATTTTCCAGGCCATATATGGACATGTCTGCAAAGATAATGCTCAAGAACAGTGATTTGAAGATTGCTTCACTGTCGGTCCTTCAAGCAAAGGCAAATCCATGCATTTCAAAACGACTCTCTTTGTTGTATTATGGCAAAGAGGCGATTAGCGCTGACAACACACCACTGGACGTGTTTATGCCACCTACAACAATCAGTTTCGAAGGTGCACCAGTGATTGGTCAGGAGTTGGCAAAGAGGATCACGCAGTTCAACGCCTTCACTGCCGATGACTACGAGAACATTCAGGCCAACACAATGAGCAAGATCGTTGGTCTCTGGCCACTGCCCTCGCTCCTAAATCATTCATGCATTTACAATGTCTCTCGATTCTTCATTGGCGACTTCATGTTTATCTACTCAAACAGCAACCTGACGGCAGGCCAGCAGCTATTCTCATGCTATATGGACAATGGACAAGAGTACGCCGAGCGATGCGAGACCTTAAAGAATGGATTCTCCATCGACAAGTGCTCATGCCAGTTGTGCGAGTGGGACAGAGCAGAGAACCCAGACAGCGTCAAGCAACGCCAGAAGTTGGCCGCGTCTTTTGATCAATACCGCGACCGCATCAAGAATAGGGACTTAACAGTGATCAACCAGTTGTCTTCATTGTGCAACCTGATACACTCCACCTACAAACCGGATCGTCCATTCTTCCACAGTGCCATGTTCCTCACTGGTACTGCGCTTGGAATGATGTGTGGTGCAGGAAAGTATGAAAAGGGCATGGAGGTCTACATTGAATGTGTCAAGTCCACTGGCTTTGACCCATCGTTGCTAGACATGACCGTGCCCAAGTCACCAGAGGCCAAGAAGAAGCAGAAGCAGATGGCGACAAAAACATTTGAGTTAGAGACACGTGGAAGAATGGCAATGATCAACTACACTCATATAGACCTATTCATTCACATTGCTGAGTATGCCTATAATCTTGGACGATTCACCCTCGCTCGTCAATGTGTGGCCCTGTCAAGATTTGCCGGACTGATCACACATGGACTCGATCCAGTATCCTACAAGAAGTTCTTTAATGGCAAGAATTTCAATCCAGACCTATTCACCTTTACTGACAAGGTATCATTCAAATAAATCAACTCTCTTTGTTTCCAAATTAGGAAATTGATCAGCCAGAATTTTGATTGAGTGTGAGATGATCATCATTATTGATCAATCGTACAGATAATACAATGACCAAAATAAAACGACTACAATGCCATCCAGACTATACATGCAATTCAGTTCAATCAATTGAGTGCGAGTTCAATCGAACCGATCATTTGATCACAATCAAGTACGTGATCAAAGGTAAGATCAATGATATATTGTTGCCAGTTACAACGACATCATCAAGGCTTGATCAACTATGGCAACATACATGCTTTGAAGCATTCATAAAGCATGGTCAACAAGATATCAATGGTTATCACGAGTTCAACTTTGCACCTTCAGGAGATTGGGCTGCATACACATTCACAAACTACCGCGAAGGCATGACAGATGCACCAATGAAGTCAAGTCCAACAATTGAAACAAGTCAGAGTAATACGAATGACTCACTCACAGTCACTGCAAAGATTGTCGATGCTCCAACTGATCAATTGAGTGGTCCAGTCGGTCTCTCGGCAGTGATCGAAGAGACAAACGGAACAATCTCATACTGGGCACTGGCACATCCAAATGGCAAGGCAGACTTTCACCACAATGATTGCTTCGTTCTATGACTGGAACTGAGCAAGAATGAATAAACCATCAGCACAATGGACGCAGGGAGGTGGCCGATATTGCCTTCTTTTTCCCTCTTCGAGTCCTTAAAAAAAAGTTAAAAGGATCTGCCTTTTGCCGGGATCGAACCAGCGACCTTAAGATCTTCAGTCTTACGCTACTACCAACTGAGCTAAAAAGGCGATGAGTCCTGAATACCCAAAATCTGCTCTTTTATTCTAAAAAAAATGTTTTTTTAATTTCAAAAAATAATCTCCCATGTAATTATTGGTGTCATCACCAGAAGGCCTCGGGTAGTTGATAAGAAATTTAAGTGATTATGTTATTTATTTACCCTTGTTAATGAAATGGATATTTGTATTGATCATCTTACTGGTAACTAATGGACATGGACCCTTGTTGATGTTGGCAAGATCGGTTAATGTGAAAGGAATGCAGAATCCATATCTAATGAAGACTGGATATTGTCCAGATTGGAATACCCTTGAGAATGGATTCAAAGGATTGTTGGCCTGACTCACTAACTTGTTGGTCCACTCCTCCATTGATATCTCTTTCAAAATTTGTTGACCTTGATTATTGACATTGATCGAGCTACACAGCTCTTGAACACTGATTGAATGTTGGTTGGCCAGATGATAAATCGGGGTGGAGGTGCGATCCTTGGCTACATCACTCCATAACTGATTGGCCAGTGTAAGATGGGCGATTGATGATGAGACCCAGTCCACTGGTGTCAAGTTCAGTTTGTTGTTGGTGGCCAGCGAGGGGTAGGCGCCCATGTAGATGAAACCTCTGATGATCAGTCTGATCAGGTCATGCTCATTGTCTACACCGCTGACAGAATGAGCATAGATTGAAGATGGACGGAACATCATTGTTGGGATACCTCGTGCATGTGCCTCCTGGATCAATTGTTCACCAACAAGTTTGGACTGTTGGTATCCATACATGGTGTCAATGTCATTGATGTTTGGCTGGTCAAGATCGGTGATGTACCTGTTGAGTCTGGCAAAGCATCCTATTGTTGAAACATGTGCCACACGTATGATCTGGGGTCCAAGGCATGCCAGACGTAGGACCTCGGTTGTACCATGTACATTGGACTGTCGCAGGTTCTCATAAGGACTGATAAGATTGACAATGGCACCATTGTGTAGGATGATGTCGATGTTGTTGGCCAGATACTTCATCTGTCCAAGGTTGAGACCAAAGTTATCCAACTCGAGGTCACCCAGTACCGGGTTGATCTTCTCGATCTGTTGATCTCTGAGATGGATATGCTTCGATTGTAGTAGACGTACAATGTGAAGCTTTGCGGACTCTAGAGTCTTGTGACCACGGACGAGACAATAGATGTTGCCACACATTGAACCAGTGCTGACTAGGAGATCATAGAGTAGGAATGATCCAAGGAATCCAGTACATCCAGTGAGTAGAATATTGTTTCCAGATTGCTTCATTGGTTTGATAGTCTTGCCCTTTGTTGTTATCGAGGCATCCAATGTCATCTCCCTCTTCCAATCAATCTTGGCAGGCTTGACATCATTGGTCTGATTGGGTCTCAATCGATTGAATATCTGTTTGAGACTTATATTCTTGTTGAGGATGAATTGTGGAGTGATCTCAGGGTTGGACTCTAGATTATTTGATTGATTGATTGGGTATGTCAATAAGCGATCGTGAGTGATGAGACTATCCCAGTGAAATTACATACCCTTCAACAAGTTGGATAACTTGACGGCACCGATGGAATCACCACCAATCTGAGTGAAGGAGATACCTTCGAGGTCATCATCACCAAGTTGGTCAAGGTCCAGACCAAGTACCATCTTGAGGTAGGTCTCAAGCACTTGTTCACATGACTTGCTACCAGAGTTGTTACGCAATCCATCTTGAATTGAATCAATAACTTCATACATCTCCAATATATCATTCTTGTAATGATTGAATATCTCATTGCGGACGTACTTTCCAGTACCATTGATCATTCCATTCTCCACTGTCCATGCCTTCTCAGATATACTGATAATCTTTGGTGTCTCATAGTTGGATAACTATGTTTGAATGATTGATTGTTTGAGTGAGTGAGTGAGTACAAGATGTGAATGGGATCATTCCTTTTGGACATACCTTGTTCTCCTTTGATATCCTATCAATCTCACGCATTATTAGACGTTTGATCATGCTGCTTGACATGTTGGAGCCGTACTTTTCCAACACAACTCTCTTTGGTACAACCACTGCCACAAGGAATGACACATTGGTATCACCATAAATGAAGATGTTCTCAATCATTGGTGATGCGTAGAACATGTTCTCCAATGGTTCAGGGCTGATGAATGGGTGAATGGCACGAGTCAGTATGTGATTGATTGATTGTTTGATTGAATGAGTTGGACAAACTTACACAACAAACTCTCCATTGCTCAACTTGAATGCATTCTTCATTCGATCGATGATCTTGATCTTCCTTGGTGCCAACTCTTCGATAATGTCACCAGTGACATACCATCCATCGACAAAGGCCTTCTTACCAGCCTCATCATTGCGGTAGTATCCACTGCTGATTGATGGCGAGCGCACCATCAATTGACCACGAGGATTTGGTTGATCATCCACCGAGTATCCAAGCTCCTTGCATGTCTCAATCCTATACTCCACATTTGGCAACACATTACCATTGACACTGACTATAAGTGATTCGGTGCTGCCGTATGTCACCAAGATGGGTACGCCAGTCCAGCACTGCTTCATGAATGCCATGGTGTCGTCGCGAAGTGGTGCTGATCCAGTGACGATCTGAGAGACACGGTCGCCCAGGACCGTCTTGAACTTGTGGACCATGGCGGTCTGGCATTGCTCAAGCTCCAACTGTGGATGCTCCAGACGGTAGTCCTCCAACTCTCGCTGGTACTGTGAGAAGATGATGTTGAACACTCTTGGTACGCCCCAGAAGCTGTGTGGACGTAGTTCGCGAAGGTCATCAAACAATGTCTCCATGTTGCCTGAGAACAATCCAATCCTGCCACCACTGTACAGATTCTTGTGATCGAACCTCCTCTGAGCATGTGCCATCGTCGAGTAACTCAACACAACATAAGGATAATCATTCTTTGACTCTGCCACAAAGTTGTTATTCTCTCGATCCCTTGATATCACTCCCTTTGGTAATCCAGTGCTTCCACTTGAGTATGCTATATTGTTGGATTGGAAGTTAGTGGAGGTGTATAGGGGTGGGGTGGAATGATTCCTGAATCACTGGATCACTTACTCAGTGCCATGATATCATCAGACTTTAGTGGATTGTGAGGTAATGGTCTTGATCTACGACCACAATCCAACATCTTGGAGAATAGTCTGAACTGGATGTTTGATGGCAAACGAAGACGTAGTTTCCTATCATAATCATTCTCGATGTGGACTATAACTTTGAGTTTGGTATATCTACCACTCTCAAGTATCTGTACAAGTGTTGGCATGGCTGTCTTTGAAATGACCATGCATGAAGTCTCTGAGTTATTCAACAACTCTGACATGGAGTTAACATCTATGATTGTTTGGGATATTAGTATTCCACCTCATGATTGATTGATCGATCAAACAACATACTCAATTGATGATGATAGGGTATAACTCTCATTCCAAACCAGAGACAAGCAAAGTCTGCATAATACCATTCCAGGCAATTGTTGGAACATATTCCAACGAATGATCGCTGATTGATTGATTGAATGATTGAATGAGTGAGTGAGTGAGTGATTGAGTGGATATCAATCATAGAGTGAAGTACATACAGTGGGCAGGAGACGCGCCAGTGCATTGCCAAGCCATTCGGACTTTTGACGAAGGTCAAAGTATGTCTGCCATTGGTATTCACCTAGACCAAAGGGATGGGCTGTTGACTTGGTAACTTGTTTCCTTGTTCCAAGACATGGCCTATCCCTATACACCTCAAACACAGTCCTAAAAGTATCATAGGTAGTTGCGCCCTTGTTGGTGGCCAACAATGTGCTCTGAGACTCTGTGAACAACAAGATAATGTTAATAAGATGGTGATGATTATTGTGGAGGTGACTTACTGGTCTCAAGAGTGAATTGATGGGGTACTTGGGCACTGTCCGTATGTTTGTAGATGAATGGACAGTTCTGGATGAGGCATGAGCGGTCAAGTGGTGGGTTGGAGTGGAACTCAACATCCTTGCGCCAACAGGGTGGACACAGTTGTAAGCCTTTACACTCGGTACAGACGTACCTGGCCTCACCCTCATTGAAGGGGTGGACACAACCTACACATTTGACTTCAATGTTTGTTGTTGTGGACATTGTTTGATTGATTGATTGATTGAAGAATGGATTATTATTAATAAGATTAATAATAATTAATATAGTATTTGAATGAAGGTGAAGTTGATGATTGAATGGATGTTGACTATTTAGTAGTAATCCAGTGCACCTGGATTGATTGATTGATTGATTGATAAATGGCTCGCATATGCCTCTTGGTCAATTATCCATTATTGGATGGCCGGTTGGCCAAACAAATATGTAGACAGACGTAAAGGGGTTCCCAATAGAGGTGGAAGAGTGAATGTATGATTGATGGTTGGGGACATCGATGAACAAATCTTTGGAAGTGTGTTGTGTGTTTGTGTGAGGGTGTAAGAGCCGAAAGTGATTGGTTGATGGGTGATTAAATGTGTGTGTTTGATTGATTGGTGTGTCAGCTGACAACTACATCGCCTACATGTCGGAATGGGCGTTAATCAATCAATCAATCAATCAATACTTTAAAATGATCATCGCCTGGTCTTCCTTCCACAAACCACTCACTCTCTTTCCACATTCATGTTGTGATCACAATAAGTGTTGTTGTTGTTGTTGTTGTTGTAAGGTATAGAGCGATAGTGAGAGTGAGTGATGAGTTAGTGAGTGATACTATAATCTAATAATAATCAATCCAACTGCCATAGCAGCCCAACAACATTACTTATAAATCTAATATCTATATGATCGAATGACCGTACCTTGTATCATATACTCCCATCCTGCTTCTTCTGGATATAATTTTAGAGGTGGTTGTGTTTGAGTTTGAGTTAGTCGTATGTGTGATATAGATTGATTGATTGAGTGGTATGATATAATGATCATCGTGCCGCCAATGATCATTCCTATTATGATGTCTGTCTGTCCGTATGTGTGTTTGTATGTGTAAGTATTGGATCACTCTCTTTAAGGTCTGAATGATCGATTGATTGAATAGTGTTGCTTCTGTGGTTGTTGGTTGTTACTAAAGTGTACAAATAAGCCAGTCCACGTCACTTTATTTGACATTGGATGCGAACAATGTTGATGGTATCTGTCTCTCTTCTATTTGGAATGCTGATTAATGAAATTGTTAAAAGGTTAGTATGATTTGTCTGAAGACTTCGGCTAGATAATTTGCTCAGGCGAATGATCATCATCGCCCAGCCCAATCCACAATAATAATCTAATTAATTAAATAGTCAATCTTACACTTTGATGATTTTGGCTTGTTGTTTCCGTCCTGTTCGTCCTCGTCCTCATCATGGTCATCCTCATCATCATCATCATCTATATCGATCTCGTCGGTGTTCTTGACGGGTGGTGCTTGTTGTTGGACCTGTTGTGGTCGAGCCGGTGCCTGTTGTTGATGTTGCTGGTTTGATGCCGGTGGTGCCTGCAACTGTTGCTGTTGCATTGCCTTCCTCTCCAACTCTGCCATTTGATTCTGTTGTTTGATCTTGGCGGCCATCTCATCTTTCTGAGCCTGGTTCATCATCTCGATGTTTGTGATGTTCAGCTGATTGTACTGAGCGATCACTGATCGCTTGATTCTGAGCATCTCGCGGAACGTCTCCTCATTTCCATGATGCTTCTCAAAGTCGTTCCAGGCGCGCCAGTATTGTGGCGCGGTAGTCGGGTCGGTGAACTGTCCGCCGTGCACGTAGATTGAGCGCGCACGGTCGATCTCGCCATGCTTCCTCTCCATCTCGGCAAAGCGCATGCACATGTCGCGAGCCTTGTCCTCTTTGAGTGTCTCGATGGCGCGCGTATAGATCTCGCGCGTCTTGGTGATGCCAAAGAACTCGGTCGTGCGATTGATGTACAGTAGATACATGTTGTAGCGGTCTTCTTCTGCGACGTTCTTTGTGGCGCGGTCGTACACGTCCATCGAGTGACGCGCCAATCCAAACTGCTCCTCCATGTTGGCGTACATCAGGTAGAATACCTTGGAGTCCTTGGGCGGAACCTTGCTCAGCACCTGCTTGAACAGGTCACGCGCGCGCTCCAACTTGGCGCCTCCGTAGCGGTTGATGAACTTGGTGATGTAGGTCACCCACAGGTCTTGCACGTGCGGGAAGGGGAACAGCGCAATGCCCTGCTCATAGGCCTTGAAGGCATCCTCAAAGTGCTTGTGCTCCTCGAGGAGGTCGGCATAGTTGAGCACGACTTGGGGCGTGACGATCTTGAGCTGCAGCATCTTGTCGTAGATGGACTTGGTGTTGAGGAATGTGCCGAACGACTCCTCCAGGTCGGCGTAGAGAGTCCACAGCTTGAGCGACTTCCACAGACGCTTCTGAACGGGCTCGGTGTCGGGGATGTGTGTTGGGCGGCGCGGGGAGATTGTGGCGCGCTTGAGGATGTCGAGTGCTCGTGCATACTGCTTGTGTCGCAGCTCCATCTCGGCAAACTCGCAGTACAGAGAGGCGAGGTCGTCGATCGTCTTATATGCCACCTTGCATCCCTTCTCAAAGATCTTGCGCGCCTGATCCAGATGATTGTGCGACTCGTAATACTGGGCAAAGGCGGCCCACAATGTATAGGGCTTGCCCTTGGCCTGCTGTGGGTCCACCGTCTCGACCGCACTAGCAAATGTCTGTACGATCATCTTGGGCTTGCCAGAGTAGAGACGCACACGCTTGTGCCACTCCTGCACGTTATGCGGGTTCTGACGCAGTAGAACCGAGCTCAGCAACAGTGGCTGGCGCTCGATTAGACTCTCGTAGCGCGCCAGCGCCATCTCAAAGTCCAGCACGGCGTCGCTCGCGTCCTCGCCACTGGCGGTGGCCTCGTCGACGATGGCCTGCGAGGCGATCAGCAGACTGTCCTCGAACGATGTGTAGCCTTCCCACACGGTGCTAAAGTCGCGTGCCGTTGACACTGTGTTGAGCGCCTCCTCGTAGATGTCACGTGCCTTGTCAAACTGCGCAAGTTGAACGTAGTAGTCGGCCAGTGATGACCACAGCTTGCCTGCTTGATCCTTGAACTGAGTGATACCGGCGCGTATAATCGCATCGGCATCCATCGTATCGCTTGTCTCATGTGGATGCTGCGCCAATATGTAACACAACTCGAGCCACAACTGATGTCTAGTCTTGCCCTTGTACGAAACGAATCGTTCACGATTCAACATAATGAGTATCTGTTCAGCAGCCTCCTTCCATGCATTGATCTTTAACAAGTAATCGATGTAGTCTTCAAGCTTTGAGTGATCGAGCTGTATGATCGGTGGCGGGCGAGCGGGAGTTAGGACATAATGTGGCCACATACGCGACGGACACGACGCATTACATACCTTTAGATAACGTTTGTACACGCGGATCGATGTCTCTTTGATACCAGTGGACATTACAAACTCGATGTAGAGGTCCCAAATGCGATCATGTTGAGTGATCGGCAGTGCACGCAGAGCACGATCAAATGTCCTCCTTGTCTGTGTAATCCTTGACTGTGCCATCAAGAACTGGCAGTATTCGATCCATATCCTAGGCATCTACATCATCATCACGTGATTGATTAGTACGACATACAACTTGATTGATCAAGCAAAGAGAGATGATTGAATGAGTGAACATACCTTATCTAGGAATACAAGTGATCGCTCGAATGCTTTGTTTACTTGTTCGTAGACGGGATCGATGATGCATCTTCCTCGAGCGTTGACAACTAGTTCGTGGAGATACCTGTGCCAAAGCTTGTAAGATCGAGGCACTTGCTTCAATGCTCTCTCATAGATATCGTTTCTAACTCTCTGTAGAGACTCTTTCTTGAAGTCTAAATATCGCAACCAACATGATACGACCAATGGGTTACGCTTGCAATCCTCCTCATATGCTTCATCCTCTGGGTCTGCTGTTGGAAGAGGTTGGTTCGTGTCATCACCATCATCAATAAACATCATCACTTCATTATTATTATTATTATCTCGCAATGCAGTATCAACCAACTCTGAAGGCATTATTATTATTATTGTTCGTTATATTTGTATGTATTGTAATAATGAATGATTGATTGATTGATAGACAAGAATGAAGTTGACAAAAGTGGTCTTTCGCTTTTTGAATATTTGCCAGTTCAGTCAAAGATAAGAATGATCTCATCAAATAGTAATTTAGATGTTACACATTTAAGTGCGAACTTTAACGTTAGCATTAACAGGGTCTAGTCCAGTTCTTTATTGTGAACAAGAAAGGAATATCTGATATGATAGTTAAATGAGATATTATGGACAATGTCCTTTGTTGGGGGACAAGGTCGCTAACAAGGATTGTAAAGGATTACTTCCTCCTTTTAAATCACCAATCAATGTACTATTATGTGTTTTAATTGAGTTTGATCCTCCATTTCAATTAATAGGCTGAAGAAGGTTCTTTCCAGAGATGTTGTTTCCAGAGATGGAAAGTGATGCTAAATAATAATAAATGGATTTGATTTATTTAGGATACTTACAGTACAACATTGATTAATTGATTTTAGATTAAAGTATTTGATATGATGATATCAATAACGATAAATATTTGATCATTTTATAGTCACTGGATGATAAAGGACTAGTTATTCCTTATGTCCGAGATGACGATCATTATATAAATAAATATGTTATTATTTGTTTGAATTTATGTAGTCCAACTTATCACCCTAAACGACAACTTCTCGCGCCACATTACTCCACACGTCTTCTGACGAATATGATATTCTCCTTTCTCTTGTAGTTACAAATACTTATAAGACTACAATCTATAATCAAGTAATATTATTCACAATTATTTCAATCCTTCCTATAATATTAGTATATCAATATTGAATTTTAATTACTGTCCACTTTGTGTATGTATTTTCTATCTTATTATTAATAGAAGTTGAAGTTTTCATTTTTCTCTATCATGTTCCTGTGATCAATCAGGTCAATATCAATAGTTTCTTGATTCGGCTGAGTGAGAGGACACCTCTAGGACCTCCTGGAATAAGTATTGGTACCCCCAAAGGAAGTTGTAGCACTTATGGAGAAGGCGCCACAGGAGGAGGTGCACACCCGGGATCACTGGATGTTCAAAGTAGGGGTTATCTTCGATTGGATGTTTGAAACCTAGGATGGAATTTTGAGGCACTCCAAGATCTGTGAAGAAGTTCATAGTTGGTCTTTCTATTGAAAATAGGTCTCGTCCTGATCAGGATGTCATTGTAATGGAGAGTATCTTTGAAAGTATTATATTTCTAAGTGTAGTTATATAGAATAGTATAATCAGTAGGTGATGAAATAAATAAATTGATGACAAATAAGTATTATGGTTTTGAATTTTTCTAATGAATTGGTCGATTCGACCGAATAACACTTTCAACTTGACTGCTTTGTCAATCAATCTATCAAACAAACAATCAATACTCTATTATATATATATATATATATCCTATACAATCAATCATGAGTATGCAGAAGTTCTATGTTGCAATGGGAGAGAAGCACCCAAAGCAATGGTTGGATCTGTACAAGTATTATTGTGCACAGAAGGTCTATCTATATAACACTGAGAAGGTTACATTCATCACATCAAAGAATGGCAAGGATGTCACTGGTGCAAGGTATATATCATCAATCATCCATCGTCATCATTGATCAAGCAAGCGACAGCATACACTCAGAGACTGACACGCATTCAATCAATCAATGCAATGCGACTTTACAGACAGTTTAAGTATCAATTCTTGGAGCCATTCAGATATTGGAATAGCGATGTAGCATTTGAAGAGAAGAAGATGATTAGTGGTACTTCAGGCGTTGAGATACAGAAGGGTAGGTGATCGAGAGATTGAAAGATAGACGGATAGAGAGAGGCAGGACACTAACAACATTGTACGATTAGCTGATGGTACAACACATTTCGTAGAGGGTCGTGGCAAGACAGCTGAACAGATACTGGAAGAGGTGTTGCAGAGAGCTGAAGGCAGAAGGATCAGTGTCAACATCCCATTCTAAATAATAACAACAATAATAATAAAGCGAACTAATGAACGTACGAACGATTCGAACGAACAAACTAAACAGCGAGTGAATACAGATAATAGGTTAACAACAATGCCGACTGCTCACAATCAGAGTGATTGAGCTCCTACAGCGAATGACACCAATGGACGAGCTTCGAAGACCCAACCCCAATACCATAGTATTGGTTGAAGTTCGGGTACAGATTGATTGACAGACTGATTGATTGATTGACAGCTACCACCATCATCATTGTATGTGGGTATTACATGAAGCTTGCTGCATACATTCAATCATTCAATCAATCAATCATTCATTCATACATATAAGTACATACTATTATAGGAACAATAACAACATGTCACATCACGACAAGAAGACAAAGAGAGAGTTGGAGGATGATGATGATGAGGTGGAGAAGGAGGTGGATGAGATAGTAGTTACAATTCATTGGAATGAGCTAGGAGTTAATGTCCGAGTTGCCAATGATCAGCCAGAGAGGAGTACACCACAACAACTAAAGGCCACTCTCGTTGAACATTTCAAGGCAAACAATGGTACTGATAGATCAAACACTGGCCTTGCCTTCACATTCAGGTCCAACTCTGACAGGACAAGGTGTCTAGTCAATATGAAGGAGTTGTTCCCTTGGACCCTTTATGCCAGCCAGGATGAAGGCGTTCTGGTGACTGTGGATGGACAAGTCAACTTGGTTCATCATGAGCCAGTGGCCACCATCCTATCGATTAGCAAGATGGAAACGGAGAGGCCAGATATAGACGACATCACTGCTGGATTCTTTAGGTTCTTTTGAACCAAATCCAATCAATCTTTGTTGTTGATGTTGGTTTGTGGAGACTGACTCCAACCCCACGCATTCATTCGGTCGTCAACCCCGAACTAGCTTCGATCGATCAAACAATGATCACATAAATGCACGCATGTTAGATAGTTAGTTTGTTTGTCTTACATATTTATATATAATATATATTACATGTATTGTATACTGTAGTGTGTGTAGGGTATCATGGCATCAATGCTCACTGGCTTAACAAGGTGTAGCAGTAGCATGTGGCTACATCGCAAGGGAGTGGCAAGCGTCACGAGTGCCCTCGCCTCAACATCGTCATCAACAAGAACAACAACAACAACAACACAAAGATACTATACTTCATCGATACCCAAGCAATACTTGAACTTTACATCGCAGTCTGATCGACTGCCTTCATTCGCATTCAGGTCATCCCGCACAAGCATCTTCAACAACAACAAGTCATCATCAAGTCTGTTTCAAGTTGACGATCATCAACGCAATAGCAATCAATGTGGAGTAATTAGAATGTATAGTATGGTAGTGCCACCACCTGTCTCTGGCAGTCCTCCAAGCAAGGGTGGCGCAGCAGGCTCCAACCCATTGGACAATCAAAGTGAGACCAAGAACTCTGCGATCAGCATGCTCAAAACCATCTCCAAGTATCTATGGCCAAAGAATGATCCCTCCTCCAAAGCCCGTATCATCGCATCAGTCTGTCTCCTATTCGGAGCCAAGATCCTCACTGTCCAGGTATGTTTGTGATTGATTGATTGGAATGATTCCAGGCCTCAGCCCCACTCACACACTCGATCATACATGACAGGTACCTTTCTTATTCAAAGACATTGTAAACTACTTCTCATTGTCCAATCCAGAGATGTTGACTGTGCCCTTGGGCATGTTGTTGACGTTTGGCGCGGTTAGGATATGCTCAAACATCTTCCAGGAGCTGAGGTCGGCTATCTTTGCAAAGGTGGCACACAGTGCCATCAGAGACGTCAGCTGCAACACTTTCAAGAGACTGCATCAGTTGGATTTGTCATTCCATCTCTCGCGCCAAACAGGCTCACTCAGCAGGATAATCGATCGTGGCTCGCGTGCCATCAACTTCTTGCTCAACTCGATGCTGTTCCACGTCGTGCCCACCGTGTTTGAGATTGGTTTGGTCTCGGCATTGATGGCCATGCAGCTGGGCTGGGAATACAGTGCACTGACGCTCGGCACCATGGTCGCATACACCGTGTTCACATTCCAGGTCACAAGCTGGCGCACAAAGTTCCGCAAACAGATGAACTCAATGGACAATGAGGCGTCCAACAAGATGATGGACTCGCTGCTCAACTTTGAGACGGTCAAGTACTTCAACAATGACAAGGCTGAGATTGAAAGATACAACAAATACCTGCTCGAGTATGACAAAGCCTCGCTAAAGACCACCAGCAGTCTGGCCTTCCTCAACTTTGGCCAGGCGTTCATCTTCTCGGCCTCGATGACGGCCATCATGGTGATGACGGCCAACGGCATCACGACGGGCGCGCTCACAGTGGGAGACATGGTGCTGGTCAATGGACTGCTGTTCCAGCTGTCGCTGCCGCTCAACTTCCTCGGCACGGTGTACCGTGAGATCAAACAGTCGCTCGTCGACATGGACCACATGTTCTCGCTTCTCAACCTCGAGCCCAAGATCCAGGACAAGCCCACATCCAAGCCACTCGACTATAAGAACGGCTCGATTGCATTCGACAACATCACATTCGGCTACAACGATGCCAAGAATGTGCTCAACAACATTTCGTTCGAGGTGGAGGGCGGCAAGCGTGTGGCAATCGTCGGCACCAGTGGCTCGGGCAAGTCCACAATCCTGCGACTCCTGTTCAGGTTCTACGACCCGAGCTCGGGTGCGGTGCGCATCGATGGCCAGGACCTCAAGGACGTCACACTAGAGTCGCTGCGCCAGAGCATCGCGGTCGTGCCACAGGACACCGTGCTGTTCAACGACACCATCTACTACAACATCGCGTACGGCAACCCCAATGCATCAAAGGAGCAGGTGGAAGAGGCTGCTCGTCTGGCACACATCCACGACGTGATCCTCAACATGCCCGAGGGCTACGAAACCATGGTGGGCGAGCGTGGACTCAAGCTGTCGGGAGGCGAGAAGCAACGTGTATCAATCGCACGCGCCATCCTCAAGAACTCGCCAATCCTGTTCTACGACGAGGCCACCAGCTCACTGGACACGGCCACCGAGCAGTACATCATGGGTGCACTGCGCGGTTTCTTCAAGAACAAGACCACCGTCATGATTGCACATCGTCTGAGCACCGTTGTCGACGCCGATGAGATCATTGTCATTGGACACGGCGGTGTGATCCTTGAGCGAGGCAGTCACCAACACCTCCTGGAGCTCGACGGCAAGTACAAGACCATGTGGCTGGCGCAGCAATACGAGGAGACTCTATGAGATGGAGACAATGTGATCGATCAATAAATAAATACATTTATGATATCATTGTATATGAATGGTAATGATGTAGGGCGCACGGTTGTGGTCCTCGACTATACACATTGCCAAGTGCATGTCCAGCTTGCGACATTGGATTGTCCACTCTTTGAGTTTGATAATGTATGTTTGGACAAAGGGTGCCGACTCTATTGCCTTGAGTGCCGTGGTCAATCCAATACGATTTGAAACCGGATCTCGAATGTATGAGAAGGTGTAAGACTCTAGTTGTCGATAGAAAGGATGCAGGTCAAAATAGTATGTGCAGGAGAAAGACAGTGATCGAAGGTCAGGGCACCGGTCAATGTAATGCAGTTGGTTGAATGATGTTAGATGTAGATTGAGAATGTTTGGAAAGTTGACGGTACGTATACGCTGTACGAACATCTCGCCAAGTCTAAGATCGCGCACCAATGGCGGGATGGTTCCGCTCGGCAGAGGTTTATTAAACTCGCTGCCAAACTTGAGAGAGGTGAGCGAACTAGGCAGCCAGCCGATGGGCAAACGTTTGTTGAACGAGTTTCCAAACTCAAGTGAAAGGAGGCTGCTGGGCAGGGCACCTTTTATGCATTCCATGTTGTAGTCCTCGCCCAGTGTGAGCGAGGTCAGGGTTCGGGGTAGTGATCCCGGGAGAATGTAGTCTTGGAATCGACTGCCAAGTTTCAGATGTGTGATATATGGCAGAGGGTTGATTGATGAGTCCGGTGGACCTTGATCGTTCCGTCCAAATGTGAGGGATGTGAGTGATCGGGGCAGCGAGCCAGGTGTCGACAAGTTGACATTATGTTCAAAGTGCAGCTGACTCAATGAGATTGGTAGGTAGCCTGGAAGTATTGGTATGGTGTCCTCAATCGCAGTGAGTATAGACAACTTGGTCAATGATTGTGGCAGTTGTCTAAGTTGCAACAATGCAATCTGTACGGAGGAGTTTACAATCATCTCTTTTGTTTGTTGTTGTTGTAATGTTGGTAATGATTGTTTTGTTGTTGTTGTTGTTGTTTGAACACTATTATTATTGATGATGTCTGGATATAATCGTTTCCTCACTAGATTGTATATTCGTCTACATGTTAGACCAAAGAATAACCTATCAAGATCATGATACATGTGATCTAATAGTTGACATAAAATGTATTCTGATTGTATTGACTCCATTCTCTCTCTCTCTCTCTCTCTCTGTTCCAACATCAAATACTATTTATTCAGTTCAATTACAAATCAAGATGATCGAATAAAAATCTTCCTTTCAATCTTATACTTTGTTGGGAATCTAACCAGAAATGAGTGAAGTACGATTTGAAGTTTGGGTTTGACAACTTGACAACTCAGGTTAGAGTTGCCACTTGTGTTTTCAATTTGATGGGTTGATTCTCCACCAAGTGAGTCTGTGTGTCAATAAACAAAGGATGACTGTTCATTCATTTCTTTATTTATATATTAACATTATTTAATAAGAGAGATAGAATCTTACTAATACTAAACAACAACAACTTAGTTAAAGTAGTAATGATTTATCAATCACTTAAGAAGTGCGACTATCATAGATCAATATTTTTACCTTCATTACCTCCTGGTCAACCACAACAACAAGATGGAGGTGGTAGTGGAGGGTCAGTGTCAGTATCAGTTCTACCAGATGCAGAAACATTTGTAGATGATTCACTCTATTCAATGTTGATGAGATTGCCTCGAGGTCCATTCCATCTTTGTCAATTCCCAACCAACCTCATCACAGAGTCTAAACCACTGCTCAACAAGATCTTTCTAAGCAATAACCCCAACAACAATGTGAACAAACAACAACAACAACAAATTCTTGAAAGTGGTGATCTTCAAACATCAACATCATCCACAACATCAACAACATCCACCAACTCAATGATCATTGACTCAAACAACAACAACAACAACAACATCAGCATCAACATAAATAATAACAATAACCTCAATAACAATAATAATGATAAGAAAAGTATATACTCACAAGTTAAACTTGTATATGTACCAAGTCCTATATCTGCATTACATTGTTTGAACTATTTGTTCGTTCATGTACCAGACTCTGTGACAACAGACCCAAACTTCCGCAATGTATACCTATGTGTGGAGAATGTATGTGTCCAAGAGACTCATGTTAATGTAGTGGAAAAGCAACAGGTGTACCTAAAGGCAAGGGACCCTGTCACTGGACTGCTCTTGATACCATTCAAGCTCCAAAAGGTCACTGGTTCAAAGAAGAAGGATGGAAGTGTAGACACCTCTAAACAAGTTGCTGGTACCAGCAAGGACAAGACATCTGACCAAGCTGCGGATGAGAAGGCCAAGAAGATGTCAGGTGAGCCTCTCTACATGAAACTGTGTGCCAAGTTTGGAGTGGATGAACTACCATCCACGAGAGGCCTGCGACTTCCATCAGAGTTGGACACTGGACGCATCCTTGTCTACCTCACAGCAAGGACAGAGCAATTTGAAGACCCAAGCATCTTGAGAATGATCCAGATCAGGGGTTCTGATGCCAACAAACCTCAAGAAGATGTGACACCGGTTCTATTTCATGTGGATCACGTCAAGTTGAGCAAGGCAAATGATCCTGAGAAGCCTCAGACCAAGAAGAGGGGCAAGGACAAGGTCAACGCTACCAAAGCAAAACCTAGCAACCAAGACTCAAACGAAAGGAATCACGAGTGCTTGGTCATCACATCGAGCAAGACCGGTGCGATCGAGTTGACACTCATGCCATGGATTCCAATGAGTCCGGTGGTGACTGTAGCTGGCACTACCTCGACACCAGTGTGCATTCTCAAATGTTGCAAAGACACCAAGGATAAGACTGTGTACCAAGAGAGCTCAAACACAGAGTATGTTACACATGATATCAATCATATAACTTTTGTTCTAACATATCACTACATCTAGTCAATCATCTCCTTTGCTCAGTGCTAGTCAGTTATCACTTGGAAACAACAGCAATGCTAACTCCCCTGTCTCGACCACACCATCGACCGACAATATAGAGGTGAGACAACAACCATACATATCAGCCAAATGGTTGGCAGGAGTTGTCCGTGTTGCTCTGGTGCCAACTAAACTCCTCAACTCTAAGCATCAGTTCAACATTGTCTATCAACGTGAGAGAGACCTTGATGTTGGCAGACCACTCGAACTTATCAAGTTTGATACCAACCATCCAAACTTGATGAGATGGGAGCGTATCCATTGCCAAGGTCACCAGACGATAAAGTATCAACACGATCAGATGACTATGCTTCAGGATGAGTTGGAGACGGTGAAGGCTGCTCAGATAGAGTCCAATCAAAGACTTGAGGAGCTGACCAGGAGAGTGGCGTTCTTGGAGGAGAACGCAATCCCAGAGAAGAGGAGAAGACAATCAACTACATTCCCATCTCCAATTGTAGACTCAATGGCAGCGGTACCAAATCTACAAACAACAACAACATTCACACACCACCCTCCAGGAGGTGGTGCTCTTGGAGTCCAAGTCAGTCCATCGGCATGGTCAAACAGCAACAGTGGAGGCATCAACAACCAATGGACTGGCGTATCCTCCCCTATTCTCCCACCACCCTTCAACTATGCCTCCCCCAACTCATACCAACAGCATGTTCCAGGTCATATGACCCATCCCCAAGACAGACAGCAACAAGGCCAAGGACAATACTACCAGGCGACACCGTATCCTTATCAACCACATTCCAATCAGGGCGCTGTTGGTATGGCTGATTGTCAACCTCACCCTCAACAACAAACACATCCAGACATGGTTGTCTATCATTCTGACCAAGGTGCAGACATGACCGGACAGCCGCGGTCTGGTCAAGAAGGCATTGGCCCCTCCAACAACATTTACCAGCCACATGGCTACTCCTAGAACTCATATGCCTTTGTTGATAACAAACTCCCCTCTGATCCTATGATCAAAGTATCCATCACATCATCATTTAAATCGTCGACGATTGAATACCCTTTAATGATTGGCAACTTGTGAATTGGGTCTTAACCTTGCGTTGTTTGAATGATTGAGTGGTTGTGAGGCATCGTCATCATCACCATCCCTTATCAACTTGTCCACATCCAACTTCTTATGAGACAGTTCCAAATACTTCTGTTCACAAGTCTTCTCCAACAAGTCCTTCTTTGTTATAATGCCCTTGAGTCTATTATATGAGTTGACTATTTGATTGATTGATGGATTGGTGTTAGTGGAAGGACATGATTGAGTGAGGATGTAGGGATAACATACCAACTGGCATATGGCGTAGACCTATTGATCTGAATTGTTGGAATGCGGCACTGACAGCAAACTCTTCGTTGACAGTGATGACTGTAAGGTTCATGACATTGGTCAAGTCGACTTGGGCTGGATGATCCTCTTTGGTAAAGTTGAAGTCTTTGAGCTCAGGCAACGTCCATGTGAGCTTGGTCGTGTAATCACTATGTGAGTAGACCTCCTCATTGTTTGAGATGTATACTTGTGACATTGCCTCGAGTATCATCAATAGTTGTGATCGTAATATCAATCCCTTGACACATCTATCTTCATGATTATTGACCACTGGGAATCCATTATGTGTTGTCTTCTCCAATACCTCTAGAATATGTCCAAGCGTCTCCTTCTCGAGTAAGTATACTGGCTTCTTGGCCATAATATGCTTGCACATCAAGATTTTCATGGCCTTGCTGGCATGTGGCTCCAAGTATGGGATGTACTTCATATCGATCAACAGGTCAAACAATGGATGAATGAGTGCGTCCGACACCCACTTGGCAATCATCACAGTGACCATCAGTTGCAAGATGTACTGTTGCTCACTGGTCATCTCGATGAGGATCACAGAGAGTGATATGGTCAGTCTTGACACGCCTGCCATGAATGCTGCCGCACCCATCAATGCAAAGACACCTGGATCGACCTCGTGATTCTTGACAACCATGTGCATGATGAGTCCTACCAGGCGTCCATATGCAGCACCAATCACAATCATGGGTACGAAGGTGCCAGATGAGATACCACAGCCAGCGGTGTATGCGGCGAATACGAAGTAGAACAGGAAGAACACCAACAATGCAACGATTCCAACACTATTTGTGAAGTTGTAGAATGTTGTGTTGTGTACCAATAAGTTGTCGATGGCTTGGTCATTCGATGCAAACATGATTGATGCCAGAGGATTGTAATATCCCTCTTCGCATGTGAATCTCTTGAGTGACTCTGATGCGCCTTCAATGATTGTTGTGTTGAGTTTGTAGCCATCAACGATCAAAGAGTCGATTGGCTGACATGGGAACATCAGGGGAAGTACAAACTGGAGAATGGATGATAGGCCAATGATAAAGAATACCTCGAGTACACGCAGGGACTTGATCTTGTTGATGTATTTTCTACGCATGGCCACCACCTTGACATTGATGTATGTGAACAATGCACCGGCAAAGCCTCCAATCACACCAATGATAATGAATGGGATGAGTTCAAGTAGCTCATATCTCCTGCCTGAGGTGTCGATCACTGCGCCAAGTAGCTTGGCGGGTTCAGGTGTTAGGCCAAAGTCCTTGAGCACACTGGCAGTGAAGGTGGCAACGAGACATGCAAAGAATGATCTCCATGTGAGTGATGTCGACCAGAATGAACTGACCTCCTCCAAGGAGAATAGTGCGCCTCCCAATGGTGCCTTGAATGCAGCGGCGACACCTGCGCCAGCGCCCATTGTAACAAAGTCACGCTTATCCTTATCGTTGCGGAATTGTTGGAGGAGAGGTACCTTGAATCCAAACACCTTGGATTGTGCTTGGGAGAAGCCATTACCGACGATGGCACCCATGTGAATCATTGGACCCTCTGATCCAACTTGAAGATTGGCTGACACGGCAAATATCATCGATACCAACTTGGTCCACAATGTCTTGAATCTCAATACATGAGGTATTCTCGTGCCATTGAGGTATCCTTTGACCTCTGGAATGCCAGAGCCTGCGGCGTAAGGATCATAATATACCGCTAGAAATGATCCGAGCAATGCCAATGCGACATTACATGTGAAGTAGGCCAAAAAGGCGATCCAATAGTCTGACTCGAGCACTTGATTGTATGATTGATTGATTGATTGAATATGTGAGTACGATTGATTGATTGATGATCATATTGGGGCTGGAACTATTCCAGCCTCGCCCTCGACCCCCACTTACATTCCTTGACAAACTTGAACTTGTAGTATGAGATGTTTGATATGCCGAGGTGAGCCAGGTATGCGACCACACCGATGATGACACCCATGAAGAAGGACATTATCCATCGTAGCCACTCATAGTTTGAACCCAATTTGTTGAAGTTCTTGTACATCTCATTACGATATGCTTTGTTATATATAGTGATATAGTCCAAACATTCAAACTTGTTAACATGCTGCTTATCCTGCTCCCAAATGATCCTCTTCTCCTCCTCCATCTTCTCTTGACGCTCTCTATGTACATCATACACTGCACCAACAGTCTTACTATGTACATGTTCCAATCCCTTCACAATAGTCTCTTCAATCTCTGACTCTTTAAACTTCTCCTCCTATTTTGGATTATGTGATTGAGTGAGTGGGATTATTCCAGAGGAAATGTGATGAAGGGATATATACCAATCTCTTGTTCCTCTCCTTGATGGCATTGTTGAGGTACTTTACAACTTTGGAAGTTGTCTTTGTTAGTTTGGTTAACAATTCATCACCATCTTTGATCTCTTCTTCGGGGGAGTATAGTTGTTCAGGTCTATTATCAGGATCACGATTAATCGGTTCCAATATGATTCCAACTTCATTATCATCATTGTTATTATTGTTATTATTGTTATTGATGTCACCATCATATTCTTCAATCTCTTCTAGACGTGCATGATGAACCTGTTCCTCTTTATCATCATCGTCTTTTGAAGATATTGACTTGAATGAATGATTACTCATCACTTTTATATATATATATATAAATATCTATATTATTAGTATTATTTTTTATTTACAATGATTGTATTGATTGATCAATACTTTAGTATTAGTGAATTCATTGTTTGAATGACGATCGATCGACCAGCAATCACCAATTCCGGACAAAGCGGACGAGCGAAATGAATTCTGCTTCCCTGGGGTTGATGGGAGGTCGTTCCCAAGCCCCACGTCGTTTTTTGTAACAGAACTTCGTTATATTTTTTGAACTTGGAGTGTGAGTTGATGTTCAAATGGAGGGTGTCTGATCAGATCCACTCTCACACACAAATCATTTCATTCAATTATTCAACGGTTCATCTCCTCCTTTCAACGGAAACTAACAATTTGAAAAGCTCATCTTGCAAGGTCACTTCCACAACATTACTCCCCGTTATTAATAACAACAACAACTAGTATCTATATCTTTGTATTTATAAATATTTCAATTATATATATATATATATATATTTTAAACATATATATATATTTATATTTAAGAAGAAGAAGAAACAACAAACAAACAAACAATGACAACAGTATCAGCTCAACTCACTAATATTTTGAAGCATTTCTCAAAGCTGTCTACACCATCACTTCAAAAGACATTCGGCGCAACACGTGATGTGTCAAAGACAAAGAGAGCAGAGTTGGTCACATTGATCAAGGCATTGGTGTGCACCAACACCTACGTGTTCATGATGGACGACATGAAGGGCTTTGACGGCGTCGTCGCCAAGGACCTGGGCGTGGCCGGCAAGGACGAGGTGATTAAGCATCTCGAGAGCAACGGTCTGACACAAACACTGGAGATGATGTCCGATGCCAACATCAAGAAGATGTTTGGACATCTCTCGCTCGAGAACGACGATGAGGGAGGCGGTGACATGTCGCGCGCCATTCTCATCGACAGAATAGAGGAGGAGTGCTACCTGCAGGGCGCCAACCTGTTGATCAACGGTCTCTCGGACGATGTGTTTGAGGAGTACTGCAAGGACCTCAAGGTCGAGGAGGCAGATACTCGCGCGGAGCAGTCAGAGAGGTTGATAAAGGTCATGTTCAATCTGGACGAGGATGACGAGGAGCAGGAGGCAGAGCCAGAGAAGCCTGCTGCCGCCACCAAGAAGAAGGCACCAGCCAAGCCAGCTGCCAAGGCTGCCCCCAAGGCTCCGGCAAAGCCTGCCGCCAAGGTCACCAAGAAGCCCGCTCCCGCAACAAAGAAGCCTGCCGCCGCTGCTGAGACCACCACAACGAAGCGCGCAAGAGTCACAACCAAGGGAGACTCAGTGGCCACCGCTGTGTCATCGACCAGCAAGCGAGTAAGCAAGCCAGTTCAGAAGTATGGTGGCGAGACCGAGAATGGCAGCGCTGCCGCCGCGCCAAAGACCAAGGCAACCACAACAAAGACGATGACAAAGGCAGCACCTGTCAAGAAGGCCACCACTACAACAAAGAAGAGAAAGGAGATGGCTGATGACGAGGAGGAGGAAGAGGAAGAGGAGGTGCACAGACCAACAGTCGACTTGGGTGGATACAAGGACAAGGATGGCAAGTTCGTCAACCCTCCCATCAGCAAGATCGTCAAGGGCATGACCGTGCACGACCTCCACGACAACTACAACATCGACGCTCTCTATGAGTTCTGCAAGAAACACGACATCTTGTACTCGCCCTACAAGAAGAATGATCTGTTAAAGGTCATCGTCACCTTCCTGGAGACTGGCGTCAAGCCCTTGAGCAAGAAGGAAAAGCTGGCCAATAAGAAGGCCTCGCAGGAGAGGGCAAATGCCGCAGCCAAGGCCAAGAGGGAGGCAGCCGCAGCCGCCAAAGCAGCAGCCGCAGCTTCGTCGTAACGAGGTGGTTACAATTGTGTATGTTTGAGAGATTGATTGATTGGTTGATATGTCGAATGGTCCAAACACGTGGAAGCCTAAGAGTCAGAGTCAGAATCAATCAAGTCAACTTTATTCAGGGCCGCTGCCGATGCTGCTGCCGTCACTGACTGGTGCTGGACAGCTAGCAGTCCACGCCAGTCGTCAACGTGGATGTATATCAAGTAGAAATAAAAGCATGAAGGATTGATGTTTCCAAGATGCCTCTCTCATCTCATTCGTTCAGAGTAGTAGTATCAAGTAGTAGTTGGATTGATTGTTATTATTCTTGTTGTCGGAACATCATTGCTAAGACATTAGAGTAGCTTTCCAATTAGGAATGATATGAGTGCAATGGCAATAACTATAATGATCATCTGTGTCTGACTGAGATTGTTCATCGGTCCTTGAGCAATCTGTTGCTGTTGATGTTGATGGTCGACTGTTGGCGCACTCTTTGATGATGACACTGAATGTTGTTGAGTGCTGCCGCTGCTGCTGTTGTTGATTGTTGTGGCTGGAGTAGTGTCCATTGTTGGTGCCTTCTTCTTTGATCCAGGAAATGAAGAGTCAGTTAGTATAGTTGGTTCAATGAATGGACGTCATCATCATCACTTACATCTTTAAATACATCAGTGGAGGAGGTCGCTGGAGACACGATCACTGGAGGGTTGGGGACGGATGGAGTGTTCCTCTTTTTCAGAAGACCAGACCATGATTGTGATGAAGAGTCCTCATCTTGGCCAGTGGTCTGTGATGATGGTTGAGTGTTGGAGTGTCTGGGAGAGATTGATGAGGAGGTGTTGGAGGAGGCAGAGGATGGCTGTGTGACATTGGAGGATGAGGTTGTGGATGATGGAACATGGCCTGATTGCTCTGGTTGATGATGCTCATGTACTGTATCATAGAGTTTATCCTCGTCGCCCGAGTCAATGTCTGTGGCGCCAGCAACCGACAGCATTGAGCCGGTAGTCGACGACACACCCTTGTGCACACTTGAGTCTGTATTGCCTCCAATGGCGCTATTGCTGTTGCTGCTGCTATCGTTCTGAGACAGTGAGAACACTGCCTTTAGTCTTTGCTTCATAATCTGAGTCTGAGGTGTTGTGCTCCACTGTTTGATTGATTGATTGATTGATTGTTAGTGAGATGACTCTGACGACGTGTTTGTTGAGATGATGATCATCACATACGATAAGCTTAGGGTCTGTATTAAGTTCGCTGACTATTGTACTCTGGATTTGGAACTTGTCCTTGGTCTTCATTGATATCGATGGGATGTCTTTTGTACAGTTTAATATTACTAGAGTAGTAGTGTCGCGAATGTTAGATGACTCTGAGTATCAAGCATTCAAGCATCTACGTGACATACTTTGAATATCAATGTTCTCACCAGGTGGAATGATACCAGTGTTTGGTCTAACGCAATATCTGATTGGAGCGGTGGTCTTGACCTTGTAGGCCAAGATGTGCTCGCTCTGATTGTGCAACTTCAGCTCGAATGACTTGTATCCTTGAAATGGTGCTATATTGAGTTGTATGTTAAGAATTAGTATGATTGATTGATTGAATGAATGAATGAACAAGACGACATACGATGATAGACTACTTCTCTTGGTCTTATCTTTAGTAATGATGAGGTTGTGTTACTGGCACTGCTATTATTCGATGCTAATGCGAGTGATGAGGATGATGTATTCTTGGCATTGGGTGATGCCAGCATCACAGGCGACAGAGTATTTGATGACATAAATAGATAGATATATATATATATATAGTATTTGTTTGATAGATAGATAGATAGGTTATGTTAATGTTTATTACTATGTCTTCTTTGAGATGGGTCGTGTCAACAAGGAATTGAATTGAATTGTTGTGAAGATGACGATTATTTAGATTTTTATTTATTAATTTATAATGCCACTGTGGCATCATGATCAAGAACCATGACATAAACATGATCACCCGAGCGGTTCAAAAGTAGACTGTCATATATGTTGGTCAGGCACCAATTTTGATACACATGTATACTTGTGATTTGTCTGTCAACAATACTAAAGGTGATCATGAATAAGTTAAGTGAGGTATGATTGATAAACTGTCTTGGCTCCAGGGTATAGGTATGTTGTTGAAGTATTCATAGCCCTCTTCACTTGGTATGATCAATGAATATATCAATAACCTTCAAACTTGACCAATCTAGATCATACTTTATCAAAGCAAGGAAGACAAGAAATGATCATCGAGTTGGAAGCCAACATACAAAGGGCCCAAGGTATTGAACGAATCGACACTCTTGTGTTTAAGAGTTCAAAGTAAGAAGATCGTTTTTTTTTGAGATTTTGATTGGATTGTGTGAAAAATAGAGAAAATGATACCTTTGCATATGACACAGATTCAATCAAACTTATACATCAGTTCTGGATAGTCAAATACTTGTAGTTGCCTGGAACTTATACTGAACATGAGTCTAAATATCCTTCCAAACATACTTGATCAAGCTTGGAAACAAACATATTTAAAGGTCAAGAAATCAATCATTAATTTATCATCAAATCAAATCAAATATTATCCAATACAACAACAACTATAATAATAATAATAATAATCAACATCATTCCATTCAATTCAATAATAATTAGAAATGAAATTCTTCCTTCTCCTTACAATTGCCGCTCTGCTCTGTGCCCAGACCCTTGCCGCCACCAATGGATTCTCTGCCAACCTGATCAACTCTCCAGCCTTGTCACTTGTTAATGGTGCTCAGTCACTTAGCACTGTTGGTGGATGGTCCACCGGAGGCAATGGATTCAACTTGGGTAACTTTGGCGCCAACGGTGGCTACACAATCCCTGTTGCCGGTATCTACCACTTTGATGCCAATGTCCTGATCAACGTTGCCTCGGCCACCGCACCGAACCAAAATGTCGACATCCGTATCGTCAACTGTGCCGCCGGATCTGGATGCAATGCTTACTGTGCCGGAGGTTCAGTCCTTGGACGCACTCTAACTCAAGGTGGCTCGACCTGGTTGGGCAGTGGCTTCAACCTCGCATTCCCACCAAACTACAACCTCAAAGCATCATACACCGGATTCTTCAACGTTGGTGACACCATCGCTGTGTGCATTGACAACTGGGCAGCCTCTGGTCAAGTCAAGTTGAATTGTGCTTCATCCCCACTCTGCACCTTTGCCGGATTCCAGATCAACTAAGTCCATCCAGCCCTAAGTTTAACGGAGTTATACCCTCCATCATCATGTCCACCTCACAATGGGTGAGTGTTGTATGACTACAATAATAATAATAAACTATTAATTACAATTCACCATAGAGTGATCATCAATCATAAAATCTAATGACCATTTTTGGAAGAATGAGGGGGCGATTTTTAAGATAGAAATATCCAAAAAATGAATGAGACGCTGTGTTGACTTCAAAATGATAACTTCATGTTCTGTATTCATTGATCAACGATCAAAGTCATATTAGTACAGACTGCAGTTATAAATTTGTTGTTAGATTGTTTGAAAGTTCAAGATAAGCAAAGACATGAATCAAGATATGGTACATGTAGATGTGGATGGCAATGATAGTATTGGAGGTATTCCAGAGGATACAATGGTAGTGGACTCTGACAACATCAATAACAACAATAATAATGCCAATAGCAATGGCACAACACAATATGTTAATATTGCTAATGGTGTGACGTTGACATCAACATCAACAACATCGACAACTACAACAAACACTGCTGTGGGTGCAGACATCTCCTCACCAACCCGACAACAGCAACAGCATGAGTCATCATCACAGCCTCTTACACCATCGCAATCCCAGAGACAGCAGCAGCAACAACAACATGAGGAGCATGAGCAGCAGCAGCAACATCAACAGCCACAACAATCACAACCAACATTACAATCACCTCAAGTGATTAGACAGTCCCCAAAGACATCACCACCTCCTCCTCCTCAACAAAAGCAACAACAGTCTAAACAACAACAACAACAACAACAACAGATTGATCCACAGGATGAATATTTGAACACATTCCCTCAACCAATCAGAGATATGTTGTTCCGCCTTCCCCAGCAAGACAGGAGCATATTCAATCGTATTGTGATCTCTGGCAATCAATGTCCACTGTGTGGCACAAGGGTGCTGTTCACCGGACTGTTTGGTGTGGCCAACTGCATGGAGAGATGTGGCAGACGCGCCAAATCAATCATGGAGCAGATACTTCGTTTGTCCAACGATGATTATCTCATCAACAATACTCCACAGCAACAACAACAGCAACTACAGCAACAACAACAGCAACCGGCCTCATCTACATCGACACCGTTCAGTGCAAACGCAAACATGTCGCCACCAATGGGCGGTGTTGGATCGGCAGAGGCAATGGCAGACCGCTCAGACTCGTCTGGTGGTGAGGACGAGGGCGAGGAGAACGATGTAATTGAGAAGCCCAAGGCATGGGCCAATAAGACCGCTCCTCGTGGACAGGATTCAGTGTCTCTTCCACAAAAGCGCAAGCCCGTTGATCAACTAACCACAAACCCTTTGATCGTACACGTAATCAATGAGCCTGTAAGTTGTTTGTTATATATTGTATCACACATCCATGGATGGTCCACTGACCTGCCTCTCCTCTCTCTCACCCCCTCTAGAGTGACACCAAGTTCACGGTTAAAGTTGACCGCAGGACGCTGATACGCAAACTGATCAGTAAGGTCGCCGATGAGATGGATGAGAATCCAGATAGCATTAGATTGACATACAATGGCAATGTTTTGGAACCATCCCACTCCATTGAGAATGTATGTATTACGTAATTTATTGATTTGTTTGAGTGCTGTATCTAATGTAATCCATCCAATCAATTAAGTATGAGATATCGGATAGGGCAGTGCTCTGCTTTGATATAATTACCGACCGCGTGAACAGTAAAGTGCCCTCAACATTCAACACCAGATCACGTGTGTCGCTCCCAACTACAAAGAAGCGCTAGAACAGACAACATCAACCAAAACATCAACCAAACAATCAATCAAACAATCCATCACCGTCCAGCAGTACCGAACCTCAACCTACCTCCTCCTCCTAATCCTCTTCCTTCACTTCTACATTTATAATGCAACATCAACAACCATCGCATTTTAAAATACCAATGAATATAAATGGAAAGGAATTGAAATTCAATTAATTAATTATTAATTATATTTAAAATTATTATATTGTCTTTAGATTCCATCCCTATCCTTTGGGATCTAATAAAGACTTTGGAGATCTAGAGTGAAGAGTAAAGGTCAACCTTGGTTCATTCAGTTCACTATTTAAGTAGGACTGATCAATCAACCTTTCATTCTATCAATCAAGCAATCAATTAATCAATTAATCAATTAATCAATTAATCAATTATTATAAATATGGAATATTACTATGACTCTGGATCAGTAAGATCCTCTCAGACACCGTCTACTAATACATCATCATATGGTACAGTTGATGATAGTGCTAGCCAGATACAACACTATACACTACCTCCTCAACAATATTACAACTATTATCAATATCAATATCCACCTCCACCTCCACCTCAACATAATATTATATTTCAAAGTTATGATGATAACTACAATTGGTTATATCAATACCCTTCTAATATTAGGGAAGAGGTATTAAAGATGACAGAACAGGATAAACATATATTTAAAGTGATGTCAAGACTGAATTGTCCTTTATGTGGACAAAAGTTGATGTTCACCGGTATAGTAGGAATGGTAACATGTATACAAAGATGTTCACAACGTACAAAGTCAATATTAGATCTTATGATGAACATAGTAAACAACAATAACAACAATAGTAATAATAATAATATTGATGAGATTGGTAGCAATAGTAGTAGCAGTAGTGGAAGTAGTTGTGATAGTGCAACTTCAACTCCACACAATACACCAACAAAGTTAAAAAATACTCAACAACTTTTATATTATGATGATGAACCAGAGTCATTAAATAATGATAATGAACAACATGAACTACATGAACAACATGAACGACATGAACAACATGGACAACTTGGACAACAAGAAGGGGTAGCTGGAGAACAACAAGAGGTACCTTCTATACCAGAGATTAAGACACCAATCAAGAAGGTAAAGACAGAGGGAGCCAATAGATTCCAAAACAGTCCATTGTTCAAATCACAAGATGTTTTGAGTATATATATAAATATTGTAAGTACCTACCATTCAATCAATCAATCAATCAATCAATCAATCAATCAATCAATCAATCAAAGACTAATTCGATTGATTGGAATAGGATGAGCATAATAGACTACACTTGAAGGTGAGACCAAGAACACCTGTTAGACATTTGATAACCAGTGTAGCAAAGGCATTACAAATTGAAGAGAATCATACTAGATTGGCTTATGAAGGATTGGAAATGGATGCTGATCTATCAGTTGGTCATGTAAGTTGTTGAAGGTCAATCCTAACTCATCACATCTAACTCCATTCTTGTTCAAACACATTAGTACTGTGTTCTCAACAAGGACAAGTTGGACTTTGTAATTGAACTTAGAGACCCAATGCCTTTTACATTCAGGACTAGAAGATCATTCCCAAAAAGTAGTTCCTCCAAGAAGAAGAAGGAAGGGAAGATGCGTGACCCTCAGTTGCCCTATCACTGGTGACAGAAGCAGATGACAGACACACCCTCACTATCAAACATGCCACTTGTTGATCAAATTTGTAAGGTCAGGAAGTCTTGTGCCCAAAACATCAAATTCAATGAATCGTCCAACCGAGTCATCCACCTTTTCCCTGATGTGTTTGAGATGCATCACCATCCCACATTTATTTGTTTATTATTATTATTATCGTTGTTATTTTTATCATTCCACTGACTATTACGCAAGGGTTTTGTGTGTACATTCTCTCAATCATTCAATCAATCAACAAGGCAGTTATTTATTTAATTATACACACACACACAATCAAACAACATCAAGATCGAGGCAACATCGATCAAACACACTCACACACTAACGTACACACCACCTCCCCCACTTTTGTCATTGACTTTGGTCTCAAACGTTTGATCCTTCATTCATTCATCACATCATATCAATTGGATCAACAACAAGACATCTTAATTATATAAAGTATATAATAATATCTATTTATTAAATATCAAACAAACAGGAATCAACCAATTGATTGTACAATAACCAGTTGGGTACAAAAACAAACTTATAAATGTCATCTAATAATGCAAGGAAATGGGAGGAGGCTCAGGAGAAGGTAGGATAGGATGGACTATTACATCAATGAATGGTGTACATTGAACAAACATACTCATACAATACATTATATTAGGCCTTCACAAATTGGGTCAACTCATTGTTGGCAAAGGTAGGCAAGAGAGTGGATGATGTAGGAACAGACTTGAGTGATGGAGTGGCATTCATTCAGTTCTTGGAGTTGCTGAGTCAGAAGAAGTGCAAGCACAAGTACAACCCAGAACCAAAGGACAAGATCAATAAGATTCAGAACCTTCACATTGGTATGCGATTCCTCGAGGTCGATCTTGGCCTCAAGCCACGCGGCGTAGGCCCAGAGGACTTTTACGATGGCAACAAGAAGATGATATTTGGATTCCTTTGGACACTCTATCGTCGCTTCAGAATATCAATGATCCGCGACGATGGCTCCAGCGCCTTGCCCGACAGAGACCCAACAGAGCGTGAGGCTGAGGAGAACCTGCTCAAGTGGTGCTCCAACATGACAGGCTTCAACATTACACAGTTCAAGACCGGCTTTAGAGATGGCGCCGCCTTCTTGTCGATGGCTGAGAAGCTGGCTGACTCTAACGATGCACTGGCTGGTCTGGCCGGTCTGGACAGCATCGCCAAGCTTGCCGCCGTCTTTGACTTTGCCGAGAAGAACTTGAACATCCCCAAGCTGCTGGACGCTGAGGACGTTGCCGCAGGCACGGCCGACGAGCGCACACTCATGCTCTACACATCACTCTTTTACAACGCCTATGAGGGCAGAAAGAAAGCAAACAAGTCAGAGATGGACGAGCTTAAGGACAAGGTCGTCGAGGTGGCAGGCATCGAGCGAGAGGCAATCTCAAAGATCTTCCAACTCGAGGACCAGTTGAATATGTATAACGAAGAGCTAAAGACTGAGCGATACGAGCGAATGGCATTGGAGAGAGTCGTAATGGACCTGGAGAACAAGGCCATGCTCACTCATCTGATGGAGTTGCGCGAACAGTTGGAGAGCCACCAGCATCTGCTCTGTCGACTGCAGCAGGACGTACAACAAAAGGCCACTGGTAAGCTGGCGCCTCTCTGGGGACCACCTCAAATCAGTGCCGACTTGAGCAAGTCAATGTTTGACCAAGTCGATCAACTTGGTTCACAGTTGGATGAAGAGTTACAAAGAATAAGCAGGATTGTTCAAGCTTCAGAAGTGAAGCCAATCACCATTGGCAAGAAGGTATGTATTAGGGTATTTCCTGAAGTAGGCACGACATACTAACATTCATCCATCATCCATTCACATAGTCTGGCGAGAAGTTGCTAGAGAAAGAAAGAGAGAGCTAACCGAACATGAGCTCGCTCCAAACATATATGTACAAGTAGTACTTCTCTTAAGTTATATAAATCAATCCCTTCACCGATTAAGATGATGATAAAGGTTAGGACGTAGGATGTATATGTATATATAATATATCATCATGGTTTATTGGCTTCGTCTGATCTGGGCGAGCTGTCGTTTGTAGACGACGAAGATGACATTGGCGATGGCGCCGTAGGGTTGGGCGGTGTGAGCCCCGATATGTTGTGATAGAGATGTTCGTATATCTCCTTCAGTGTCTCGGCTTTGTGCTGTATCGATCGGTCGCGCATCACGCTGTCAAAGAATTGGAAGCGACCCTGTTCGTTTGGCAGCAGTTTCTGTACAGTTGGGTCGGCGGGATTGGCACTATGCAGCGTCGTCCACACCTTGGTCACGGCATCCACAAGTGTCACGTCGTAGAAGGACACGCTGTGCTGTCGTACAATGAGTCGTGCTATCTGCATTGGTGTGAGGATCTTGTGAAGACGCTGGTCAATGTCGCAGATGTTCATTCGATGCTTGATAAAGTTCATCTTGAGGCGTTCGAGAAGTCTAGTAAAGTCCAACACGGCGGGGATCTTGCTGGCAAGTGGGCCATTGATGTGCATTGATAAATGATGGCCGTGGCTATGGGGATAGGGATTGTACTGATGATGCTTGTTGGAGTCTGCGCCATTGCTGTTGTTGTTGGTGATGCTGCCACCACAGCCAGTGCTCGTGTTGTCCATTGGGTTGCCCGGTGGGTAGGCACCAGGTGGGAATGTCCAATTGTCATCTCCACCAGTTTGTGCTGGATAATTGGTCTCGCTCCAACGATTGTATCCAAAGGAGAACTCGCGAAGGTATTTCTCCCTGATCTCTGTCTCCAAAGCCATTCGCTCCTCCTTCAATTCGTTAAAAATGGTGAGGTACTGTTGATAGAGTGATTCGGCTGTCATACGTTGTTCATCGCTCATAAAAGACTCTTCGGCAAAGTCTGGCCACCAATGTGCCGATACAACAGGCTTGCCACAAATGGCTGAATACTCCACGTTGGCCTTGTATCCCATAACTGCAAGCTTACCCTATATTAAGTGAAATGTACATGTTAGTCGAACTCTGATTGATCGGCTGGTCAGTCACATCACATTCATACCTGCGTGAAGGGATGGATGATCTTGATGATCTCTCTCTCGACGATTGTTGATCTAAGTTGTTGGGAGAATTGAGAGAACTGTATCAGCTGATCTACTATCCTATCGTTGTCATTAGAGTTGGTGGTGCCACTGACAACCTTCTCGGCCAGCTTGACAAGGAGGTGCTGAACCTCTATGAGTACATTGTGGAAGTCGTCTGGCTTCATGATCTCAGCGACCGTGACTTTCTTCATACTCTCATTCTCCACTCGCAGTCGTTGATTCTCATCGACTAGTTGTTTTACTCTGTCCTCAATGATCTGTGTATGCTCCTTCTTCTTCTTTCGATACTCTTTGCTTGATTGGCCGGACTTTGGTTTCTTTGATGAACAACCATTCTCATCCATGTGTGACTCCTGCGAGGCAGGGCTGCTAACACCATCACTCACAAGCTTCTGCTGAAGTGCCTGCACCTGGGACTGGAATAGTTCGTCCTGCTGTTGGTGGCTAAGTTGTGATTGTTGTTGCAGTTGCAGCTGGTGTTGATGTTGCTGTTGGAGCTGTAGCTGTTGTGGCTGAGGCTGAGGTTGAGGCTGAGGATGAGGCGACTGAGGATGAGGATGAGGCTGAATCTGGATCGATGATGGTATATTGTTGTTGACTTGTTGCTGGATGGTTTGTTGATGCATGTGCGAGTTCAAGACGTTCATATGGAACTGGAGTTGAACAGGTTGATGACTTGGAGCTGAGCCTGATGTTGTGGCTGGGCTTGAGACGGGTGGTGTGATCACTTGAGGCACTTGATGTATTGGACTATGAACAGATTGCTGAGGTGATTGAAGGTTTGGTGGCGATTGAACATGTTGTGGTAGAGGTAATACGTTGGTAGTGTTTGTAGTAGTCTGTACATATGGCGCACTACATTGTTGTTGTTGAGTTGATAGTATTGGTGATTGAATATGTTGATGTTGTTGCTGTTGCTGGAGTGGTGGATGTAATTGTGGTTGAAGTTGTTGTTGTGTAAGTTGTTGATGTTGCTGATGGTGAAGTTGGAGTTGTTGTTGTTGAGGTTGTTGTTGCGGTTGGTATGAAGGTGTTGGTGTGGATACCATTGAATTGACATTGTTGACATTGTTGAGAGGAGCAACATTGACATTTCCATTGGCATTGGTCGAATCGAGGATCTGTTGCAGCACCGACCTTTGTTGCTGAAGGAATAGGAACTGTATCTGATCATCGGACAGGTATAGATTCTCATACTCTGACAACTTTTGTTTGAAGCTCTCATGTTGTGTTTGCATTAACGATGCCATCTCACCAGTGTAAACTGGTTGTTGTTGATTGAATGTTATTGGTTGTTGCTGTTGCTGCCATGGCATCGGTGTTGGAGTTGAATGTACAATATTGTTGTTGTTGTTGTTGTTGTTGTTAAGGGTCATATCCCAATTTGAGGACATTGATGCATGTTGTTGTTGATGTTGTTGTTGCTGTTGTTGTAGTATCAATTGTTGTTGTTGCTGATGTTGTTGCAATAACTGTTGATTTGCATTCTGAATGAGAGCAGTGATTGAGTTGAACTCCTCTACAGTATATTGTTGTGCCAGGTGATTACTCGTTGCTGTTCCATTACCCGACGACAATGATGATGATGACGTTGATGATGATTGAGGTGATAAGAAATTGAAGTAATGATCCATGTTTAACTGTCTATCTATCTAAAGGTGTGTGATCCTTGTGACCATCACTAACTCGTTCGCTTGTTCACTAAATATATATATATATATATATATTAATAATAAGATACCTGTATAGTTATATAGAGATGGAGAGATAAAGAGATACAATTCAAATTAACTAATGCTTATACATGTACCTATTGCAATGTGTGCGTCTGTAAGTGTTTGAGTGAATGTAACCAAATACAAGTACAAGTGATAACCACACACTAGGATGACTAACCCCCACTTAAATGTGATTCCCAACAAGTTCATCTTGCGCGTTTGTAGCGACAAGCCTAGTCTGGTCCCCACCACCATACCCTGGGTTCACCAAACAATTTATCGCGAAACAAATGAACACGACGAGTTATGGGGGCAAGAACCATCATCGATTTGGACAACTGACGAGACTGATTGATTGATGGACCAGCCAGTCCTTTCCAATTCGAATTGGAAGTCTCCCAAAGGACTTAGAAGGTAGTGATAAATAGTTTATTAATAATAATAATGCGCGCGTGTTATTTACAAGTCCATCCAATGATTGATTGATTGTTCGATTGATTAGTCTGATGACTTGTCCAATGTTGAGGATGATGATGAAGTGTTGTTGATGACCTGTGACTTCAATGGCTCAAGTGTTGAGAATGATTGATAGAGTGTCTCGTACACTGACTTTAGCTTATCATACTGATGATCACTGTTGCTGTTGTTGTTGGTCATCGTAGTATTGGTATTACAATTGTCCTGATCACAATCAATGTGATCATTGTTGTTGTTACTGTTTACAATATACTCCAAAATGTTGAACTTTGCATCGACACCATTATAGTCAGACTTTGGAATGAGATTGGATATTGAGTCTGGCGACTCGTAGAGCTTGCCCCACACCATTGTGATCTGATCCACCAGTGCAATGTCCATAAACGGTGTCTTGTGCACCTGAAGAATGAGCTTGGCATTCTGAATGGGTGTCAATATCTTGGTGATGGCCATGTCCACGTAGCAGATGTTCTGTCTGTGTCGGATAAAGTTCATCCTCATGCGTTCGAGCTTCTCACAAAACTCCAACACCTGAGCCACGGTCAATGTTGCTCGGTCGCTGTCGTGTGGAGGTGCCTTGCCTGGCACGGGCGCCTGGCGATTGGGCAAGCCATACGGTTGATTGGCCTGCGCAGGCTTGGTGTTGGCACTGACACTGTTGCCAACAATGTCCAATGTGATTGATGGGAGTGTCTGCAGTGGGGGCTGTTGCTGATAGAGTCCATATCCATTGTTGAAGAGGTTAGGATCAAACTCTCGTGTCCTCTTGGCAATGGGTATCATCTTCTTAATCTCCTCGTCCAGTTGATCGCGCTCATCCTTCAACTCGGCCTGTATCTTGGCGTAGTGTTTCCATAATGACTCGATCACATTGCGCTGTTGCTCATTGATTCCCACCTGATCCATGAAGCTGGGCCACCACATGGTCGTCACCATCGGGTTGCCACATATCACAGAGATCTCGGCCGATGGCCGATAGCCGAGGTAGTAGAGCTTGGCCTGGATTGTCGGATTGATCACCTTTTCAATGTCGCGCTCGACAACAGTGGACCGTAGCTTGGACGAGAACTCAAAGAACTGCAACAGGTACTCGATGGACTTGTCGCTGCAGTTGTTGTTGTTGATGACGTTCTGGGCCAGCTTCACCAGGAGCGCCTGGAAGTCGAGTGTGGCTTGGTGGAAGTCATCCGGGCGCATCATGTCGGCCAAGGACACATTCTTCATGGTCATGTTCTCCTGTTTCAATCGCTGGTTCTCCATCGATAGCTCCTTGAGCTTTTGCTCAATCACTGAGATGTGATCCTTCTTGCGCTGGCGGTAATCCTTGCTCTGGATACTTTTACACTTGGTCTTTGGTGCTGAATGTTGTTGGGATTGATGTGATTGTTGTTGGTGTGATTGTTGATGTTGATGTGATTGCTTTGATTGATTGATTGCTGGTGAGTTGTCGTTTGATGATGAGGAGGATGATGTGGAGGGAGATGAGTCGATCACAATCTCATTATGTTGTTGTTGTTGTTGTTGGATTTGATGTCCATGCTGTTGAGCAGGCACTTGGTGTTGTTGATGTGATTGTTGTTGTTGTTGTTGTTGCTGTTGTCGTTGATGTTGATTTTGTTGTTGTATTTGTTGTATTTGTTGCTCCAACTCTTGAGCAAGACATGCAGTCTCATATTGAAGCTTGCTGATTGATTGATAGGGCAATGTTTGTTGATGCATAGTTTCAAAGAGTACAACATCAGATGGATGAGGTGGACGCTCAATCACCTGAGATGTTTGGGGAGGAGGAAGAGGTTGTGGTGCAGCAGCAGCAGCAGCAACAGCGACAACAGGTTGATGTAGTGTAGCCTGTGGCTGTTGTTGTGCTTGTTGTGGTGGAGGGATATAAAGTGACTCAGGTATCGGTTCAAATGAGGCTGTTTGGGCCTGTCTCATTGTTGGCTGGATATTGACGCCACCGCCACCGCCACCGCCATCACCATTACCACCTCCACCACAGTTTGATAGCCCACCATTGGAACCGTCGAGGATAGACTTGAGGAAGGAGTTCTGCTCCTGTAGCATAAGGAGCTGGACGTCCGAGTCGGACAAATCATCGACACTACTCCTCAGTCTCATCTTGAACTGGGACTGGTGTTGCTCGATCAGGTCAGAATGTCCGGTGACCGCCGACAGCATATCCTCACTCATAAGTGAAGTTGGCCATTGAGCCACGCCTCCATCAACAGAGAACAATGTATTATCAAAGTTACTCTGCTGTTGTTGCATTGAGTCATAGTGTAGTTCTTGTTCTTGTTCTTGTGGCTCTTGCATTATTTGATGATGTTGTTGTTGTTGTTGTTGATATTGATGATGTTGTTGATGTTGTTGAAGTAGTTGTTGCGATTGTTGTTGTTGAAGTTGTTGTTGACTCAACAATTGATTGATGAGCATTGTCAAGTCTTGCGACGTCATGTTATTACTCAGTAGTGCACCAAGGTTATCCATTGTAAGTTATTATGTCAATTGTCAGAGATAGCAATGATGAATTGAATGAATGAGTCAAGTCAAGTCAAGTCAAGTAGTAGTCCAAAGTGGAGTGGAGGCCTTCAAGTCAAAGGATTGTTTGTTATTTTTGTACAAGTTATTAGTTTGTTAGTTATGGATAATGAAAGAGAGAGAGAGAGGGGAATAGTGTAAGAATGATGTGGTTGATGGCTTCCTTCTAAAGAGGGGTGTCAAGGTTTGTCCCGCTAGGCTCTGCCGACTTTGGCAATAACCAGATGGCTTTGTGCAACGGCACAAGCACACCACACACTCACAATCACTCGAATGAATCACCACAACTCTTTGATTTTCTCCATCTCAAACACGCAAGAAATGGAAACATAATGATGATGACGATTGAGTAGCGATCGCCACGTCGTAGACTAGTCACTCTATTTATAAATAGAGCTGTTTTTGATTGATAGATTGTCTGGTTGTTGATTGATTGATTGATAGATTTAATGATAGTTTGAGTAGAATATGTCTATACTGAATGACATCACTTTCGTACTTAATGTAGTTAGGCAACACCCATCTATTTCCAAACGTCAATCTCCATGGAGAACTATCACAATTCATCTTCTCTTCCACACATTTTAACAAAAATTGTAGAAAAGCTTTTTGGTGATTATCTTACAATCAATTATATAATTCCCTCCGGAAACCGGTTTCCGATATATATACTCATCATTAATGTTTCATTTATTCATTCAATTTATCCTCCTACAGTTAGAATCTAGTTATTAAACAAAATAATAATGTCTAGAATAGTTGTGATGATAATTCTAATTGTAGTTTTGGTTTCTTTAACTTCTTGCCAAATGGAAGAGAGTCAATCCGAAGTTATAGATGAAAGTGAATTAATAGAAATCATTAAGATTAAGATAGAGATTCTCAAGTATGAAGGTGCCATCAATAAAATTCAAGAAGAAATGGTCCGACTAAATAATAAGATGAGCTCTGAAAAAGAGCTCGGTCCTGAAGCTTACGTTATATTTAATACGAAATTGGAATTATACCATAGAGAAATCCTCAGTTTGACAAGAGAACTACATCAACTATATCTCCAAAATGATCATTTACTTAAATTAATCGATTTTTATGAAAGAAACTATTTTCAATAAAATATTTTGGAATGATTTTAAAAGAAGGTTTATTATTCTTACAAAAATAATAATAATAAAATTATTCCAAAAGTATTTAGGGAGAGGAGAGTTATGATTAAATGATTGATTGATCTAAATTTAATATTGTTATTGTAATGGTGCCTGTACTCTTTTGTATGGATCATGTCAAATCATTTTCTTTAAAATAATCGATTAAAAGTCTGGAAAGATAACGTAAATTGTGGATAAACAAGATTAAATTTGAGTTTGGATCGATTTAATTAATAATAATAATATATAACGACATGGATGGTGAAATCAATCAACGTATATGATGATGACTATTGCTTGGGGTTTGTGTTTTTGTCAGCAGCAGAGGCGGCAGAGGATGCAGCCAGGTTGCCTGGAGTGATACCCCAGGATGCCTTGTTGGTGTCGAATGCTATGTCTTGATTTTGCTCCGAGTAGTACTCTCTCCAGCAGTCGGCCGCCTTGAGGTAGTGCTCCAAGTTGAGACGAATTACAAAGTTCACGATTCTCTTGAGTTCGTAGTTGCGCTTGTTATCGAAGCGCTGAAGCTCCACCTTGGTGGTGGCGCTTACACGCTCAAACTCCTGCTTGGCATCGGCCAGCTTCTTCTGATAGTCCTCGTACTCCTTCTGTGCTGAGTCCTTCTTGAAGGCATTGACCGCCTTGAGCTTCTCGAATTTCTCGCGGGCGCTCTCCACCTTGCGCTCCCAGTTCTGGAAGTTGAGCAACGCGTCCAGACGCTCATTCAACAGCTCCTTGATCGAGTTGAGCACTCTAATATAATCGATCATGCCATCCTCAAAGAAGTTGGCCTCTGAATTGCTCAGCTCATCCATGCTGGACTTGACTGTGGACTCGACCTGTGTGATGCGCTGGAAGCTGTTGGCAACGTCCTGTGATTGAGAGATCTCGCCCGAGGAGAAGGTCAGACCGGCCGAGCTAAAGTCACCCATAGCCTGAGCGAGCTCGCGACGCTTCCTGATGACGTTGGAGACATTGTCAGTGAGGCGGCGCAGGTTGTTGTCCAACTGGACAATGTAGATCTTCTTGTCATCGAACCATGGGTCGACCTCCTTGACCGAGTGCACGCTGGTCATGTTGCTGACGGCCGATGCGGCACTTCCAAAGAATGAGGAGATCTTTCCGAATGTCTTGGTCTCCTGTTGCACTGGCGTGCCATCAGCTGACTCGACCACTGGTCTTGTGTTCCTGGCTGCGGCCAACTTCTCATCAGAGCCTTCCAAGAATATAGTAAGCTCATTAGAGTGCATCAAAGCATCATTCTCTGCAATCCTGTTCAAGAACTTCTCCAACTCTCTTCTTCTAATCTCAAGGAACTCCTTGTTGAACTTGTCTATTTGTTTGAATGATTGATTGATCAGGTGAGTGTGAGCGAGTGAGTGAGTGAGTGATCAGGTGAATGATAATGATACAACATCCAAGACAACATACTTAGAACAGCCTTCTCTGGAAGAGTTGGGATGGCAATGCCTCTTCTGGTCTCCTTGAGTGAGTTTCTGAGCCATTCAAAGTCAGAGTATCTACGCACGACAGTGTTCTCCTTCTTGTAGTCTGGTCGATCGGCCAAGATATCGATTGTGTACACCTTGTAGGTGACGTATGATCCGACACCATCACCAACCTTCTCAGGCTCTCTCACGGTGATGTCCTTGGACTGATTCCTTGTGCTGCTGAGCACGACCGACGTTCTCTTGTCCTTAAAGTCGGTCAGGCCGCCTGGAATGCCCTTCAGACTATCGAATGACATTGAATTATGTGGTGTCGGTTGGCCAATCGATGTCTGAGACACTGGCATACTATGTGATGCGTACTGAGTCTGCACCTCTGGGTAATCAGACACTCCAGATGATATCTTCTGTTGAATGACCACTGGTGTCTGTTCAGTGTATGGTTCATCGATTGGTTCTGCGACCTATTCATTCATTCATTCATTCATTCATTCATTTGGAGTATGAGTATATGTTTGAATATCTATATGCTTCGCTCGATACCTACAAATGTTGAATTGTTGTCTTCATAGGTGATCTGAGTGTTGAACAATAAGTTACTGTTGTAGTTTGACATTATTGTATTCTTTTGTTGTTATTATAAGTACAATTATTATATATATATATCTTAGTTCTATGTATGATTGATTGATTGATTATGTGTGTGTGTTGCTTGTGTAGGTTGAATGAATGAATGGTGTGTTGCAAAGTATCTCTTTGCTTGTGTCACACACCCAATGAATTGAATTGGCATAAAGTACACCCACACCTCACGATAACATGCATATCTGAAGGTTCCAAGACAACTTCACCCCACACTCTCTTGGATTGAAGACAAGTCCTCGGCATTTGGTGTTGGGCCCCTTCAACTCATAAATTGTAATTGTAATGTTATAACATAACTAATTAGTAGTTATTAATATTATTGATGTTGTTATTATTATTGACATGTTGTTTGGATGAATGGTTTGATTTGATTGACCATACATACCATGATGAAGTTATCACTCACTCACTCATAATATTATTAGTGAGCAATAACTTATCAATGATGGTTAGTTCGATCTTTAGATGCTTGTAGCGCTCGTATTCCTTTTGGACAGGAAGTCGATCGTCCAGGAATTGTACACGTCGACCATGCTTCTTGGTAAAGTCTGTCTGATATCGGTGGAGGTCCATCTGAAGTGTGCGCTTCTCATGTTTCAGTCTGGACTGTCGCTCTTGTAGTACATTGGGTGATAATTGCCGCAGTGACTCCTCTATCTCCCTCTCGTTGGCTGCCGCTGCTGCCGCCGCCGCTGCACTATTGTTGCCACTGGTTGATAATGACATTGGTGATGATTGATCAATCTTATTGTTGTTGCTATTGTTGTTCGTTGTTGTAGTTGTTGTTGGTGAAGGAGATGGTGATGTGCTGTTGTTTGGATCATTGTTGCTGGTGGACTTTGATAGATGATGATGCGCTGACTTTGGTGATGTTGGCAACTGATCGATCATAGCCTTCACCTCGCGATATCGTTGATACAGTGGTCGCATTATCTCCTTGTCATTCTTCTTGGGCAGATGACCATTCTGTCGCTTGAAGCCTAGATCAAACTCTCGCAACTCCTTCTTGATCGACGACTTCTCATCGCAGAGCTCCAGAGCGCTCATCAACTGCAGGTCGGATGGACGTCCGGCATCCCTGCGTATCTGTAACAAGTGTGACCAGGCCAGCTCCAGGGGACCTTGTTCAATCTGATTCATCAGCACCACCTTCTTTGATGAGCTCATCGGTGATGTGTTTCCTGAACTTGATCCACTCCTTGGTGATAACATTGATTGTGATGTTGATGTTGTTGTTGTCTTTGCGCTTGGTGATGTTGGTTGTTGTTGTTGTTGTGGCTGCTTCATTATTGGTGTAGGCAGGAGATGTTGTTGTTGCTGTTGGTCGCCACCACCTAGAGGTGAGTCTTGTTGTAGTATGAATGTTGTTGTGAGGTTGTTCAACAGCTGTGACTTTAGCAATGAACGCAGCTGTGGTGAGGACGATGAAGAGTCGTTGCCTCCTCCTCTGGCATGATAGCGTGGCGATGATGGCGCTGTGTTGCGTGGCGATGCCGGAGGGTTTGAAGAGGAGGAGCTGCCTTGTGGCGTGGCCAAAAAGAACTCCTCGCCTCTGGCAATCTCGAACGAGTCTGTGATTGGCATCTCGCGGTCAAACAGCACCGAGCATGTCTTGTTGATGAGCAATCGCATCAGCTCTGCATTGTCGTCCAGACTGATTGAGTTCCTGGGCGAAGAAGGCGGCAGTGGTAGCAGGCTGGGTGATATGTAGCTGCTTGATCTTGGCGAAGAGGCCATGTTGTTGTTCAGTTGTGGTACAAGAATGGAGAATCGCGAGCCACTGCCTCCGCCGCCGCTGCTGTGTGAGTGCGAGCTGTGCGAACTGTGGGAACTGTTGTCGCCTCCGCCATTGCCATTGTTGTTGCCACCATTGACTCCAATGTTGTTGATGCCCAACTGTTGTCGGAACCTGGTGTATCTTGGTGAGCGAGGCGGTGAGATACTAGCACTATGTGTTGTTTGAGTTGGTGTTGTCGGTAGTAGTGTTGGCATAAGTGGTGGAGACGATAGTGTGTCCTGGCCACCAACGACACCAGGTTGTGATGAATGGGATGGCAAAGTTGGTGGAGAGCGGAGGGCCATCGCTGACAAGAAATCATCGTAGGGTGCCCCACCGGTGGCAGTTGGAGGGGAGAGTACATGTTGATGCTGATGCTGACCGCCATTTGTAACCATCTGATTGGACTCAGTCTCCAGACTGAATGGAGCGCTGCCACTTGTGAACTTCATCGCATTCCTCTTGGAGTGGGGCGATGACTCCTTGCCCGCAAGCTTGGCCACCAAGCTTGGTGATATCTGTGTATTTAAAGTCGCGCTCATAATGAATGAAGGGAACTCGGCATTCTAGATTGATTGATTGAGGTTAGTAGTTGGCCGGTTCCATCCCTGCGACCCAGCAGGCATACTTACATGGAACAAGTAGTCAAACTCCTCGAGTATGAGGAAGAACACTCCATTGACGTGCTTGGCATCTTCGATCATCTTGACAGTGTCTTCGTGTTGTGGACGCATGACGGTTGGACCAAACACAATGGCCAGGTTTGATGCCGTCATCTTGTTTATCATCGATTGATTGGCAATGTCTCGCAGCAGGCATGTCAAATGCTTCAACAAAGAGTAATGTGCCAATGGCAGTTGATTCAGCAATACCCTGATCGAGCTTACTCTGCCCAGTCTATCTTTGCTTTCTGGATTATGTGTCATGAGTGAGTTAGTGATGTAACGTTCAACATCATGCATCTTGCGCGACTACATACTGTGTGATTGAACAAACGATTCATAGAGTGAGAAGGTCAGCAATGAGTCGGGCAGCTCACGAATGAATAGCTTCAATAGTGAAGCCTGTGTGTGGAGATCGGAGAAGAGATCGCTGAGCTCGTTGCGCGATGTGATCTTTCCTTCGTTGTACATCTTTTTGAGTTGTATGATATCGGGGTTGGAGCCGGGCACACGGAAGATGCCCTCCAGTGCCAATCCGCCATTGGCTCTGATGTTTGCCGTGACGTGGTTGACCAGACACGGCACATCATTGTACGTGGAGTTGCGTTTGAACAGCTCATTGAGCGGCACGCCAAACATCGGACCCTCGCTCTGTATCATATGTTTTGAGTTTGGTGGCGAGGCTGTCGCCGGTGATGCGCCACCGTTTGGAGACACTCCGTTGCCAGCCGGTGCTCCACCTATATTATTCCAGAAACTATATATCTTTTTGCTACTCTTCATATTACACCAACTCCCTGTCTGTATGTCTGTCTGTGTGCTTGTCTCGTCTGTATGTTATCTTCGCTATATTCACTATCTAATGTATATATATATATATGTATGTGTCGTATATAGTTGGTTTGTATATGTACAAGTGAAGTTGTTGGATGATGATGATGATGTGAGTGGATGTATGTATTGATGTCAACACGAGTTTAATCAGTTGATCATCAAACAAGGTGTTTATAAATGATATATTTAAGTAGTATGTATGATGTATGTGTATTATAGTACAAGTAATAACAAGACAATGATTGATTATTATGTCTTTGCGTTCATAGGGTATGGTCTGTGTTGTTGAGAATGAGTGAGTGACTGTCAAATGAATGAATGCTTGGAGATTGAACTTTGAAGGAAGTTGATGTTGTTATTGTTGTGTGGGGACGATTCAGTTTGAAAAACAACCCAAACCTCAATACTAGTGTTATTTGAATCACATTGTATCTCGCACTCTTTGACAAATCTACGAGTCCATTCATTCATTCAGTCATTCAATCAAACTTGTCTTTGTAATTATATATATATAAATATCTATTATCTCTATAACTATCACTACCTCATATATTGTACTAATAATAATAATAATAATAATAATGTCAAAGAAGAACCCATTCTCTTTCTTTACTTATGTGGAATCGTCTTCACCAGATCAACAACAAGCAGCACCTGTAACACCATCTACTCCTCATATTGTAACTTCTCCATCTGCACAACTACCAGTATTCAATACTATACCAAATAGTAGTAGTGGAGGAGGTGGCGGAGGTGGAGGTAGTGGAGCAACAAAGAAGAAACATGGAGCTAATTTCAATCCAAACCTGTTTGATGATGATGATGATGATGATGAGGAGGATGACGATGATGATGAAGAGGAGGACGACGATGATGATGACGATCATTCATCATTACGTCCACGTGGCACTACTACCAAGATATCCAAGCCACCAACTACAGTCACTGCACCTTCAGTAGCACCATCAATCCCAACAACAACAACACCTCTCCCAACACAAACACCAAAGAGTAGCGCGACCAAGCAACAGTCTCAACCAATACAACAACAACCGATTCAACAACAACAACCTCAAACACAGACTCTACCAAAGGTGTCGTCTCCATCAACAAGTACTCAGTCCTCATCAAAACGATTGAATCAACTGTTTGAGGACAATGTCAAGCTGGAAGAGACACTCATTGATGATGACCGACTCACTCCCATCTCCCCAGCCGTCGCCAATGTTAACAGTCCGCCAACAACATCTCCTCTGAACCTGCCAAACAGCCTCAATCTAATTACACCAAACAGCAACGCGAGCACAACACTTCCAGCCACATTGGTGCCACAGATTCACAATCAGGCACAGTTGACAAAGTCAATCGATGCAACAATCGGCACGACAGCCGCGGCCAACAACAATGTAAAGATGAACGAAGAGATGGACAATCTGCGACAACAAATGGAGAAGCTACAGCAGGAGAACAACCAATACAAGACATACGTCAAGCAGCTCAAGGTCAAATCGAACAAGCTGGCCACCGAGAAGGAGGCCTGCGAGCTAAAGCTGGCAGCGACTGAGCGCGCAATCGAGGACTTCAAGATCAAGGAGGCTAAGGAGACGGCCATGATGGAGGAGATGATCGCAGGTGTCGAAGCAAACCTGCTCGAGACCAAGAAGCGAGCGCAAAAGGCTGAGGCATTGGTCGAGCAGCTCAAACACGAGAATGCAATGCTCAAGGCCAGTGGACACAGTGTCGACTCGCAAGAACTCCGCCATCGCCTGCAGGACGCCAAGGAGAAGGGTCGTATGGTGTCAGCCATGTTGCACCAGGCTGCAGCCGATGCCGACGTACAACTCAAGGGACTGATGCGCGGTGTTGAGACACTTCAGAATATCTCTGGCCTGCTCACATCAATCGATCGTATATCCAGTGTCCCCTGACTAAGCAAGATATAATAATATATAGTAGAAGTAGTAGTCGTGTTGGTACAAGCGCGAGCAGAGTACCAATCACAGTGATGATGATGCTTATCTCTAACCGGACCCTGTCCCGTACAAGGGTACAGGTGCCCTTTATTCATTTAATATTACTTGTTTCCTACTACTACCCTCTCCCAATCATGTAAGTTTATGCTCTCTCGACGGCTGTAATGTCGTAGCCGTTTGGATTCTGTGACTGCCACTTCCAGGCATGCTCACACATGTCAAGCTGGTTGTAGTTGGCCTTCCAACCCAACACCTCTAGGGCCTTGCTTGGATCAGCGTAGGAGACACCAACGTCACCTGGACGTCTGTCGACGATCTGGTATGGAACCTCGCGGCCCGATGCCCTCCTGATTGCCTCCACCATCTCAAGAACAGAGTAACCACGACCAGTTCCAAGGTTGAAAGCATCACATCCTGGCTTGGTGTAAAGATGTCTAGAGTTGAGTGAGTACAATTAGTAATATGTCGACGTTTGTTTGATTGAATGGATTTTGTGCACATACCCTAGAGCAGCAATGTGTCCTTTGGCAAGATCAACAACATGGATGTAATCGCGGACTCCAGTTCCATCCTCAGTTTCATAGTCGCCTCCAAACACAGACAAGACCTTTCTGCGACCAATGGCGGTCTGAGTGATGTATGGAACCAGATTGTTGGGGATATCTCTTGGGTCCTCTCCAATCAAACCAGAAGGATGAGCGCCAACTGGATTGAAGTATCTCAACAGAATACAGTTCCACTCTGGATCACTGGCACATGTGTCTTGGAGGATGGCCTCAATGAACATCTTGGTCTTTCCATACGGGTTGGTGGCTCCATGTGGGAGATCCTCTGTGATTGGAACCTTCTGGGCAGCTCCATAGACATTGGCACTTGATGAGAATACGATGTTCTTGACGTTGAACCTCTCCATCACCTTGAGCAAGATGAGTGTACCAGTAATGTTGTTGTCATAGTACTTTAGTGGCTTGGACACTGACTCACTGACTGATTTCAGGCCGGCAAAGTGGACAACCATGTTGATGGTTCTGGTTTGGAACAGGTTCGTCAGGGCTTGCTCATCCATCAGGTCAATCTCATGGAATTCGACTTCGTGACCAGTGATTAGTTGGACGCGTCTCAATGACTCAACTGATGAGTTTGACAGATTGTCAATGACAATTGGTGTATAACCGGCTTGAATCATTTCAACGACTGTGTGACTACCAATGTACCCAGCACCTCCAGTGACCAATATATTCTTGTTATTATCATTTGTCATTTTATATTTGTATTATTCTTATTATTTATAAGATTGTTGTAATATTAATATTATAAATGTTTGAGTTAAAGTTGATGTTGTTGTAGTTGATGATGATGATGGAATGGATTGTGATTAATTGAGTTAATTTATACTTGTTGTCCTGGATTGGGATGGTTTGATGTGTCCTGAAAAGGAAAACGAGTTGAGCAGACACACGGTCTGATTGAGTTGTCAATTGGTTGATCACCAAATCACTCAATCAATTAATCACACGACGTCCACTCCACTCCACTAGATTGACAATGAGCTATGGATAATATTATGTGTATGTACACGGATATTTAACAATAGGTACTAATGACATAAAGGGTGTTCAATGACACTGCCTTATTTCTTCAAATAGTCAAAGCAACCTTAATAATAATAATAATTCACTCATTCACACCCTCAGTCAGACCATATATGTGTATGATTGACAAAGTCAGTAAGTATCTAATAGATACTGCTTAGTACACCACTACCACTACCATCATCATCAACACCTTTCATTGTTCAAACACTACCTCATCATTCATTGATGCAACACAATCAATCATTGTGTGGTGTTTGTGTGTGTATGATGAGTGACAAAGAGATAATTATTTGTTAACTATTCCAAGCATGACCGGCGACAGGAATGTTATTCAACTTTACACCATTGATGTTCACAATTTGTAAGTTGTATATGATCCTGCATTAACTCTTGGAACATATAATATCATTCCAAGGACCAATTGCCAAGTGGAAGATAGATATTACCCTTTGGACCTTATTTCAAAATCACCTTTGATTCAACGAATATTATTTGTTGAAACAAATAATCATTGAATGAATGGATAGTATACAGTAGTAGTCATACACTACATATATGATACCAATATATCAATATGACTTCAATGAATTCAACTTATTTGTTTGAATTAGATTCTATTATCTCAAACAAAGAAGAAATGAATCAAATGCGTTGCCAGCTGGCTTAAATTGAGTGATACCAAACAAACAAACATATTTACAATACATATATTTATTCATTCACAAAGAGAGAACCATTAAATATATCTCTAATCATAACCTAAACAACAACATTCAATGGATGAGCAACAAGATCAGAAGCTGAGTGAGCAACAAGAGAATACTACAAACATTGATCAGACAAATGAGGTAGAGGGTATCCCAATTGAGGACATTCACAAGAATCCAAACGTTGACAATGCCTTTGCCGATGCTTCAAACTTCAACATTGTCAGAAAGGATGAGGCTGCACCTGCTGCAGGCATCGCTGATGACACCACAAAGAAGCTGGCCAAGACTATTCACTGCAGACTATGTGACTGCACCGTTATCATCCCAAACAATGCTACACTGGTAGAGAAAGATGTAAGTGTAATGATGTGATTGTGATGTATGTAGACAAGCGCTCTAACAACACAATGATATGATGTAGATCGCACTCCTCAATGCAAAGGGAAGTGATAGCGCACAACTACTGAAGTATATGTGGTTCCTGCCGGATATGTTCCAGTTTGAGAACATCGCCTTCTCCAGAGACGTCAAGTCCGAGTACAAGTATCTGACCTGTGCCGAGTGTGAAGCAGAGATCATTGGCATCCATTACATCCAGTCCAAGGAGAACTACATTGCTCACGACAGAGTTGTCTACAAATAAACTTGCGACATATACATAGTACTACTAATACATTGATTAGAATAATAGGTTATAAGGGTGGTTTATTTATGTAAGGGTTGATAGTGCCAAGTGATTGAGTGCATATAGTGATGAGCGCACTCTTTACTTAGTCGAGGTGCACTTCGGTGGTGTACTTCAACAGCATCTCGACTACCTCAGCCTTGTGTTGGGCGGTCTTTGTGCGGATGATATCGATGTCTCTGTTGACTCCCTCAGCGAGATCTGCAGAGGTAGCAGATGATTGACCAAGGAACTATAATTTGATGATGACATTATGGATGATCATTGAGTGTTAGTTTCATCATTCGTCCTGATCCTAATGTTGTTGCGGTTGTCCTCGAACAATATAATGTGTCGTAATTGAATGATGATGATGATGACCAACCTTTGACTCGTAATCTCTGAACTCCTTCTCCTTTGACTCCTTGAACAGCTTGATGTCCTTCTCGGCCTCCTGTTGAGCCTGCTTCAACTTTTGATTTCTGTCCTGTCTGGCCTTGGCGATGGTCTCCTGAGCCATCCTCTCAGCATCCAACAATTGCTTAATTCCGTCGTCTGACATTGTATATTATATTATATTATATATATGTGTTATAAAAAGATCCTAGATTATACAAGTAAACTAAAGTTGTCGTGATTGATTGATTGATTGATTGAGTTTGATTGATTGGTTGGATGATAATGTTAGAACCACATGATGTCACACTATGTCACCTGAATTGATATATACAATATACAATACCTATGACAATAAGAACACTTCGTTTATGAATGTATATTTATCTATTGTAAGCGCTGAATGAATGAAGTACTCAACACTTAGATATCATTCATTGAGTGAGAGAGTGTCTGAGAGGTGGGGGGTTCGTGTCTGTGTCAAAACAACTAATTAAAAATAAATAAATAACAGAAATCTGATTCAACTTTTTTTTTTCATCCTGGTCCTACCCCAGCAAACACTTACTCCTGTCTCACACACCCTCACACACTCAATCACATTCGTGTGACACGACCCAGGGTAGGATAAATGATCAAGGATAGTTACCAGCCTGTCAATCAATCTATCATTCAATCAAACAAGTATGATGAATAAATAAATGAATTGACATCTTAACTAATGTTGTGCTGGAATTCGATTGATCATTATCATCACTATGAACCTATCTTTCGGAAAGTGATAATGTTTCATGTGATGCCAACTTGATTGATCGACGGAGTTATTTTGATCGCACTGATGATCCAACAATAAATTTCGAAAGTATGATTGTGATGTATTGGTGTATTTATAGAATGTTGTTTGGTTTGATGTCTGTGCTGCGAGCTGATTCCATGAATAATGAATGATCGATCAATCATCCGCATGTAGCGCCTATATCTTTTTTTGTATTATATTGTTGTTACACAACAGAGAGACAGCAGATGGGGGAAAAGTATGTGTCGCACCGTTTAGATGTTGGCGTCGTCGATTGGCTGCTTGTCGAGAGCGGCATAGTACTCCTCTCTTCTGTTGATGTAGTTTCTGCAGTAACCAAACTTGAAGTAGAGACCTGGGATGGTTCCAATAATGAGACCATAGCCAATATCCTTGGCAAGCTGTGACTTGATGAGGGCTGGGAGAACAAGAGTCATCTTAATCTGTATATATCATTCATTAATTCATTCATTAATTCATTCATTCGTTCATCATTATCATTGTATTCATCATTTGATTGATTGATTGTGATTTCGAAATATGTCGGAGATGTTGTAAATCCTGTGTTAGTGATGTCCAATATCAATGATTTGCACTGATTCAAATAGTACTACATACAAATGTATATAATGTAAATGTGTCGTAAATGAATAATGATAAAAATGAGAGTCTGCTTCAAGACAAATGATCATCATCCCTCACTCACCCTTCATTCACGAATCAAACAAACACACAAACACACAACAAAGTGCACTTTCTTAACTCGCACCCACTCCCTTCAAAAAGAATTAATCGATACCTAGGTGTATCGTTACTTTATCCAAACTTTTATTTTTATTGAATTTAAATTAATTTATGAAGTGCTGAGCGAGAGAGAGGTGTCCTGCAGCTGGATGCTGGGGTGTTGGCAGGTTCGCGCCAGATACCCTAGGTTGCGTGGATTGACGATATCACTAACGAGTTTGAAAGTGCCATAGTTTACCCATTCCCCGGCTATCCCTAATACAATCACACAATGTTGGTCAGCAAGTACACTTTGTTCGTTGAGATTGGACGCGTCGTCTTCATCAACTTCGGCGCCTTCAGAAACAAGACTGCCATCATCCTCGATGTCCTCGATCAAAACAGAGTATGATCAATCAATCATCGTCTGCGAACGCGATTACAGGAGGATACAGATGACGATACAGGTTGAAACATATAGTGTCGACAGTTTAGCTAATCAATCAACATCTTATCGCGATCAATCAAATAGGTCTTGGTTCACGGTCCATCCACTGGTGTCCCACGTCACGTCATCAACTTGAAGTGGATCTCTTTGTCCAAGTTGAAGCTCAACATCTTGAGAGGTGCCCGTACTGGTACTCTCAACAAGGCTATCAAGGCTGCCGACCTCGACAACAAGATCAGCGGTCTCCGTCTCGTCAAGGCCGTCGCTGCCGCCGAGAAGAAGACCTCTGCCACCGATTTCGAGCGTTTCAAGGCCCGCATTGCCAAGAAGGTCGTAAGTATCAGTCATCATCATCCTCGTCTCATCACATTTAAGCGATATACAGGTGTAGAATAGACTGGTTCTGTCGCGACAGACTTGATCAACAACAGCAGTTCAATCATCTACGAACACTTTATGCGATCGCAGGAAGACATTGATGATTCAGCGACAACATCAACATACACATCACCGCCATCACCGCGCATCAACAAGTCGAACATTAATCTAATCATTCCAATTCATCAATTAAACAATAGGTCAACCACAAGGTTGCTCTCGAGGTCAGAAAGATGGTCAAGGCTGCCAACGTTGCCCGCACCAAGAAGCAGGTTGCCAACAAGAGAAAATAAACATTGTAGGAATGAAGCTTGATCAAACTTAAACCCCAAAAACCATCATTTATTAGCCATAGCATAGCTTGCTATTCTCGATTATTCATTCATACATTCATTCAATCATTCATTCAATCGAGTGGTGTCGTTCGAATGCTATTCAAATCCCAACATTCTTCCAAACCCAAGATGAACCAATCACAGCAATGAATATATGTATATATAGGGTGCGAATCGTGATGATGTATTACTTCCGATATTGTCGATAGACAGTGTCGACAATGTCGAAAGTAAGGTTGAACAGGTCCAATATCTTTTGGCGAATCATTTAAGTTGTTGATTGGATTGGTGCTAGGGCCTTGATTGGACCAATCTGTTTTTGGCTTAGTGCCCCTTACAGATAGTCACAAGGTCTCGGACTGTTCAACTATCATCAAAGGAGGGGAAGAATGATGTACGACACATTCATCAATACTTACTTAATTGAGTTCAGTTCAGTTCCATCATCAATCAATCACATAATAATAATACATAACAAACAAACAAATAATGGATAACTTAACAAATAATAATGATGGCAAAGTCAATCATGGAGTTGCAAGGACATCTATTTATGTGGCAGCATTCAGGATGATGGCCACTAATAGGTTTTATAGGGAGATGATTAAGTCTGGCATTGAAGCTCAGATCAATGCCGTGAAGGAGTATGCTTCATTCTTTGATGATACATTGGTCGATTCAAACGTGCCATTGTCCTGTATCATCTACGATCCTTATGCCTACTTCTTATGTACTACACCCGAGGCCAAAGAACTGGTTGTCAACTCTGTCAAGGCATTGAACAACGCGCTGCCCACACTATTCGAGCATCCAATCGTCAGGAACAAGTTACAAGCCACGGGATTGAGTCATGTCACCTCTGCCGATGATCTCATCAAAGTGTTTGAGACAAGCTCACCATCCTATCCCTGGAACTTCATGGGTATGTGTTGTTCTTGACTGATCATTCATTCATTCAATCAATCATTTTGATCAATCACCGGAACTATTCCATTCACTAAATCACCCTTTGGGGACTATCCCAATCACTCTGGAACACTCAATCAATCAACATTCGGTCTTGTCCTCAACACTTGCCTCAACCCTCTCCCTCAACCCTTGCCCTCTCAAACTCCCGCCTAACCATAGCCTGCTACTTCACAGGTACACCTTCAACTGCGGACAAGATATTCTTGAGAACAAAGTACATTGATGATGTTGTAATGGAGAATCAGAAGACGATCAAACAGATTGTTGTGATTGGAGCTGGAATGGACATGCGTGCACTGAGACTGGAATTTGATCAGGAAATAACAGTGTTCGAGGTGGACACTCCACAGGTCATCGAGTACAAGACCAACATGCTCACCAAGACCATTTCCAAACACATCACTCCTCGCTCCAAAGCCAAGAACTGCCACGTGTCGGCTGATCTCCGCTTCGCCGAGCAGTGGACCAAGCAGTTGGTGGCCAGCGGCTACGATCCAACCAAGCCATCCTTCTGGCTCGCCGAGGGTCTGCTCATGTATCTCAGCGAGGATGAGATCGATGTCCTGCTCAAGACAGTCAGCTCAATGAGCGCGCCTGGATCCAAGATCTTGATCCAGACTGTCGAGCCTATCCCGCCCGCGACCACACCAGAGATGAAGATGCTCTACATGATGAGTGCACCAATTGGCGAGTTCCGCTCATTCACTACCACGCCCAACCTATACCTAGATCGTGCAGGATTTGGAAGCGACATTGTCCTGAAGAACTACCTTCACTTGGTTGAGCTCTATGGCGCCCCAAAGCAGAATGGCACCAGCTCAGCATTCACCATCGGTACCAAACCATCGTTGTAAAGAACCTAATGAATGAATCTATTGAATGAAAGAATGAATGACTATGATCATTCATTTGAATACGGTAGCGCGATAGTATTGAAGCTCTTCAATGCTGTCTTCTATGTCGGCAAGGCTGCGGTGTAGATATCTCTTGGGAGGTGCTTTGGCAAATATGTCAGGGTACCATCTTCTTGTCAACTCCTTGACAGTGGACACGTCCACAATGCGGTAATGTAACATATTGACAAAGGCTGGCATCTCTTTCAACAAGAACTTCTTGTCCTCATGTACTGTGTTGCCTGCCAGTGGACACTTTCCCTTCTCCACATGTTTGGCGATGAAGTCCACCATCTGTTTCTCGACATCCTTGATTGATAGTTTTGATTGTCTACACTTCTCAGTGAGGCCAGACTTAAGATGATGATCGTCGTTGTCGTTAGCCATTCATTCATATCATTCATATCTTTCATTCAATCAATGAATCAATCAATCAAACTCATACCTCACCATGATGCTTTGTACACCAATCATTCATCTTGTTGAGTGTGTCATCACTCAGATGTACGACCAAGTCAGGACCCTTCTCAATTATGTTCAAGTGCTCGTCTGTTACGATACAGGCCATCTCCATAATGCAATCGTTGGCAATGTCAAGACCTGTCATCTCCAAGTCCACCCATACCAATCTATCAGCTTTGTTTCCACTTGACATCGTAGACATAGTTGAAAAGAACAACTTGTTGTTACTGTTATAATTATAGTAGTTCTTTAAAGTTGGGTAGAAGTATCTATAAATACCTCTATTTACTAACATATGTATATGTTGATGTTGATGTTGATGTCAATGAAGTGATTTGAAACTGAGAGTTCGCGCGCAAACACATTCATTCAACTTCAACTTCACTCTAAAGAGAGATATAGAGATAGAGAATGGATGAATACTTGATTGGTGACCTTGGCGCTGAGAAGATATTAACATCACTCAGTCAGACAACTCAACCAATACCATTCATTCATGAGTTTCAACAACAACATGGTCTGAGTAAACAGAATTATAAGTATCATTCACTTCCTGCTTCAATCTGATTGATTGATTGATTGATGGATAAGTTTACTTACCAAAACAACCAACCTACCAACCAACCAACACTGCCCTCAGTCGATCCAGTGTTGCAACTACTTGATCTTCATCAACTCACACGAAGCTCACTTTATCAATCACTGTTACAAAGTCTTCGCAATGATGTCGTGGCCAAAGTACATACTCTATCAGGTCAAGAGTAACTATGATCTATCTGATGAGGCATCCCCTCACTCATTCACTCACTCAATCAATCAATTAGACTTGAAGCACTTCTTGACAAGTCCTTCCCTTATATTGGCTTTGAAGAGCTCAAATCAATACCTATGAAGGTGATGCAGTTGATGCAAGATGTGCCATTTAGATTCTTGAAGAAGTTGTCAGAGACACCGGAACTGTATGAACAGTGTCCACTGGAGGTCAAGCGTCAAATATGGTTGATCAATGAACAGTTGTTTAGAGAGAAGCTGCTACCTCTCATGCATCAGTATGTTGAAGATCCATACCTGCTACAAGATCTCAACGAGCTGCTCGTTGAAACACTACTCCTGCCGTCAAAGAGACGTGAGGGCAATGCTGTGCTGCAGGAGATTGCCGAGTTAGTTGGCAAATCATTCCAACTCTATACAATGGCCGTGGACTACATCAAGGAGCTTTATCAACACAGTGGAAACCCGGCATTCTGCACACTTCGCGCCGACCTTTTGATGTGGCTGCACGATGCCAACTTGGCCATCGTCTACGATCAAGACTGTGTGCACAGTTTTGCTTGGTGCGTCGATGCCTGTATGCGTGAGGATACCGTGGACACACGACGTGTACGCGAGATACAATCATACTTTGCTTCGCTGGCACCTGGCAAGATGCTCTCCGACGTGGCCATGGTCTTTGCCAATCCATTCGCCACACACTGTCTTGTTCGAAACGTTCTTAGACATCTGGTCAATGTGGTCCAGAAGAAGCAGATACCCAAGGACGACGAGAACATCAAGTACATCACATTGCTGATCACACTATCGTACAAGGCACACATGATGCTTCGCGATGAGCACTATGTCATGCCACACATCAAGAAGCCAGTCATGGCCAGCTTCTATCCAATACTTGCCAGTCAGATACTCGACGACTTATCCAGACAGGGCACCGACCAGCCCACCGATACTGAAGAGGAGGTCGATGCCAATCTGACCACACTCTTCAACAAGAACTCTGTATGCCAGAAGATTATGTGTGGCTACATTGCAAAGAGAGTCAATGAGCGTGATACGACAACCGTGGACAAGTACCTAAAGTTCATCTCGGCCCAGGCCCCACACGTTGCCACGGCCGACCACTCATTCATTCAATCGTTGGTGACGCAGGTGCTGTGTGTCAAGGATGCCAAGATGTCAACCGTGGTCATCGAGGACTTTTTGCTCAAATACAAGCATCTCCCATTTGTACAGAAGCAACTGCTGCGCTACCTTCAAGAGAGCCAGGCACGAATGAGTCAGCGAGACCTGCAGACATTCACTCAGCGACTGTTCACATTCACCGATGGCCAAGCATTTGTAAATGACAATTCAAAGTTGAACGAGGATATACTGATGATGTCCAAGTCAATCCTAGAGAAGGCTGGTCCCAGGCTCAACGAAAAGGTGTTGCCATTGTTGTTGGACTTTATCAATTCTCTACAACAACTGCAACACACTCAACAACAGCAGCAGCATCAGAACCCTCAGATGAAGCATAAGGTCTCGACAGAGTCATCACCATCGATGCAGGAGGAGCACATTGATATTGGAGAGGCGCCAACATCAACTACACCGGGCAACACTGATTCTCCAAATGAGGACGTCAACATTCTCGACGACTCCCCGCCTCGCGAGCCACTACAATCCAGCGAGCAACAATCACAGACATCCATTGTTGAAGATGAACCAATGGTGGAGGAATAGGTGCATCACCTTAATACTTCGGTTTCCACTAAAGTGCTAAAGAACCAACGTTGTCATGAGGGACCTCATTTCCCTCGTTTCCCTCAAGATTAATTATCAAGAAAAGTTTGATGGTGACATGATGGACAACATGGATAAATAGCGGACTCATGAGTCCCTAAGAGATACAATTAGTTATCCATCGTCCCTAATATATTAAATAATTTCCAATTATCTTATCCAAAAGGTATGTTTTTGTAGAGTTAATTTTATGGAGGATAAATACTTACTTTAAGAATCATTACACTATATGCAGACACCTATATTACCTGTATATATGAAGAATATTCATTTAGTTTTGATTGGTCTGGCCATCCAGATTCTGGCCAGCTGCCACCTTGCCAGCGGGATTGGATTTGGCTCGTTACTCGCATCGCAGTCCAGTTGCAATGGAGTAAGCCAAGTTAATATCGTGGCCCACCAGGACGACGATATTTTGTTCATTGACCCAGCCATCACGGACGTATTGAGAAGTGGCGGTTGTGTCACCACCATCTTCATGACTTCTGGTTCCTTCAATGACTTTGCCTACATGGAGACGCGTGAATCGGCTTCGCTGGCGGCTTATCAGGAGATTCTCGGCAGCTCCAGCAGTTGGATGTTGTACATTAATGAGCTGGTGGTCGGAGGCGGCACGGTTAGCATCACGACCCGCAGGTCAATCCTCAACCCAAAGCTCACCATTGTTTATATGCGTTTGCCTCAGGGTAATGTCCGTCCTACAGGCGCCGGTGACGCCCCACTTGCTGACATGTTTGACCTCGGACAGACTGTCTCCAGCCTCTCGTACACCCAGTGCGTCGACGGACCAGCCAATGACTACTCCAAGGCCACTACTGTCTCGACTTTGACCACCTTGATCGACGGCTTTGGCGCGACCCAAGTCAATACCCTGAATCCTGACACTGTGCCCTACTTTGAGCATCCCGACCACATCTACGCCGCCCGTTTTGCTCGCCTGGCTCTTAGGGCCGTCACCGCCAACGTTCCTGTGGCCTACCACGAGACCTATCCAAGTGCCACCACGTCTCCTAATGTACTGCCCACAAAGCTCCAGACGAAGCGGGATGTCAACGCTGCCTATTTCAACATCGACGGTGGATACATGTCTGCAGACGGAGCAACTTTTTCCGAAGCCACCTACAATGGTCACTGGATGGCAAGACGCAACTTCAAGACCGCGATGGCTTACGACACTGCAGTATCTTTTCCCAAAGCGCCCATCGTGAATATGGAGACTCAACAGTGCATCACTTCGATGGGTCTGGGAGCGACGCCAGCCATGGCTGGATGCACCAATGCTCCAAATCAACTTTGGACATTCATCTCCTCGAGTGTTCAAGTTGGCCTTAGAGGAACTGCGCTGATCCAATCCTCGAATGGAAACTGCCTGGCTGTCAGCAGTAATGTTATCTCTGAAAAGGCCTGTGATGTAAATGATCAATCCCAACTATGGACACCATGGAACTTTGGAAAGATCTTTGGACCAGGATCACAGACTTGTCTAGACACCGACAACACGTACGCAGTGATAACTACCTGCCCAGGCACATACACCGGTTCCATGCTCTGGACCACCAATCCAATCAATATTCAAAGTGATCTCCAGCTTGAGGCTGGTCTAGCCGGCGACGTTGTTGGCGATGGAGGCAATTACTTGGTCCAAGTGCATCGCAGGACAGATGGCCCCGGTGTCAATGTATGGGTATCCAAATTGGTTCCCAATGCCAATCCCATAGCAAGCACCAAGTGGTACGATGGCTCTTCCAATTTGTTCAATCCAGCAGTGTTCACTCCATCATGTGGCTCCGATCCTTTCTGCTATGACCAAAGTCGATACTTGTTGGCGGACTTTACTGGCGATGGCAAGGCCGACTTGATGGTCATGACGCCAGACGTTGTAAACCGTAGAATTTACTTCTGGTTGTTGACCAGCTCTGAAAGTGGCTTTAATACTCCAATCCTTTATGGAACTACTCCAACTCTCTTCGATTATGATAATGTTCAGCAATTCCTGGTTGGAAGTTTCAGTGGCACCGGCAGAATGGACATAGTGATCGCATATTCCCGTGGCGATGGCGGACTTAACTTATGGGTGATGAGCAACTCTGGAACCGCACTGAACTCTCCCGTCTTGTGGGCTCAAGCAACTGGAATCCTTCGTTCCTCAAAGCTGTTTACTTCCAAAGTCAACAATGATGCCTTTGCCGATGTGATTGTTGTCGATTGGCCAGTCGATGGACTCCGTATATCAACATTCACTAGCAATGGAAATAGTTTCTCAGCCAATTATGGCGTCCAGGTCTATAACCTATTTGTCCAAATCAGGTCTAAAGTGGTGGTTTCCAAGTCACTGGTCAATGGCCTAACAGATGTCTGGGTACTGCATGCCAGAGCCGATGGTCCCAACATTAATTTCTGGCAAGTCAGTAACAATGGCGCTGGAGGATTCAACTCACCGGCAATGGTGCGCACCGAGACTACGCTCAGTTGGTCTGATACTGTGCCCATTGTAACTTCTGATGGCAGCAAGATGGTACTTCCCTATCGAGTGAACAATCCAATCTCGGAGTATGTGCTCGCAGTTGGACCAATGGGAGTTAAATCAGTCAGTCTCTCCCCAGCAGGCCTCCAAGCACCAATAACTGTTTATGGAGTGTCCAATATTTTCCTATGGACAGATTTGCAATGGCGCCAGCGTCTCAACTAATGAGTTATCAATATCAGCATTCCTTCCAAGCCAAGGCTTACCAATCAATAACATTCAACCATTGAATCACTAAATAAACAAACATAATATAATAATATAATACTTTGGCAATTAAATAAATAATTATTTATTATATGAACATGGATGGATGTGTGTATTATGAATGATCAGTGATCGACCAGTTCTTGCTCAGTCTCTGATGGCTGTTATCGCTAATGTCATGGCATCCATCTTGCTTTGTCTCTGCCACTTCCTTCTCAGATACCTTCTCCACAAGTTCATCTGCTGCTGCCTCACGCTCGGCCTCTTTCTCAGCCTCAGCCTCGGCCTCGTCAGCTTGTTGCTCATTGTCATCTGTCGAGTCGAGAGAGAGGTCGCTGAGCTGGTCGTCATCCTCGATCAGTTGATTCTGCAGACATGACCTGATGTCATCCATCCATGCGCGCTTGTCCTGCTCCGACTCTGCGATCAACACCAGTGAGAACTCCTTTGTCTCGAGTTCAAACGATGGCTTCTTCTTCTTTGACAATCCACCTCTTCTTGCACCTGGTTGTGGCTTCTCCTGCTCCTCCTCATCATCTGATAATATATCGCAGATATCAACCATGTCTGACATTGGAAATGCCTCTTTGAACTAATCAATGGAGGGTGCATGTTAGGCAAGGTGTGTGATCGATTGATTGATTGATTGGATGACATACCTTGAACTCCTTTCCAGTGTCTTCATTTGGCTTATACTTGACATAGAGTAGTAGGTCGTTAAAGAGGAAGAAGTATGAGTTCTTGTTGAATGACTCATCAATCTCCAAGAAGCCCTCTCTAATGTATCTCCTGTTGTTGTTGGGACTGTCACTCAAGTTCTAATCAACGTGTTAGTCATTTCCCAGTCCAGTCCAAGTCCAGTCCAGTATCCACAATAGCATACGATTTGAATGTCAAATATTGAGTCTTGGATTGAGGTTATCTTCCTGGTGTTGTCAAACATCATCTTGCTCTCATTGACTTGGTCGGCCACTTGGCGTATCATGTCCTTGGCCTTGAGAAGCATGTTGTGATCTGGATGTGTGGATGATGTATACTTGAGTGCCTCCTTGAGTAGCAATAGATATCTTGGTATTCTTTGAATTGGCATGATAAGGTATGATGCCAGGTCTAATCCGTTTGTAGAGTCCTGTATCACCTCAAAGTTGTTGACGGACTCATCAAAGAATCTATTAGCCTTTCTCAGTCTCTTGATCCTCTGATAACTGTTGTCAAAGTTGTTGATGTAGTCCTTGTAAGTGTCCTTCAAGAATCCACACTAATTGATTGATTGTATGAGTGAGTTGAGTGATCGACCTTCCATGTGCATGTCCATGGCCCATGTCCACGTGCACTTACCTTTTGTAATATAATATCTCCAAATGTTGATTCATCATTCCACTTGGATAGCCTGTCTTCAAACTCGCGCTGTAGGAGTATGTGTGATCGAAGAATGTTTTCCCAGTTGCCAAAGACTGAGAAGACGTCGTCTGGTGAGAGAAGTGCATGCTGATTGGTGTCAGACTCACTCATCAATTGTAACTGTACAATCAGTGTGTGGAAGACCACTGAGAGCGACTTGACGTAGGATTGCTCAGTCGAGACGATCTCCTCGATCACTCTCTGGCGTCTAATGTCCACTGGCACACTCTTGAAGAAATGTGCACGATCAAAGTTCTCCCTGATCAGTCTCACAAGATTACACAATGATCCAACATTGCCATTGAATATATCTAGAATGATTGATTGAGTGAGTGAGTGGACCCAGATGATTGATTGAATGAGCCTCGCGAGGACACTTACCATGTGCTGATATTGTGCCAACATTGAAGTTTGAGTTCTCTCGCATAAAGTTCAGAAGAAGGAAGATGTTCTGCATGAAGTGCCATGGTAGTACAGGGTCCTTGCAATAGATGCCAACTCGCAGTGATGTGATCTCTTCGAGTAGTGCGAGTAAAAGTACTCCGCTCTTTAGATCCCAGGAGATGTCCTTGCACTCTAGACCACGTGCCTTGAGATGTCCATTCATCCACGCCAGCAACTCGGGCACGTCCTCGGGTGGTGCCTCCTTGGCCATCGCCGAGCCGAAGCGAGAGTGCACCAGTGATGCGTAGAGCTTGTTTTGCGCTGTGAAGTTGCTCTGGCTGATGGACTTGATCGAGGGGACGGCGCTGCCAAACATCTTGGTGGCGTGGTTGGCCAGCACATGGATGTTGGATATCACCAAGTTGATGTTCTTCTCTTCGTAGAGGTCGGATGTGTTGAACAGGTCGGAGGGCTTGAGTCCGAGCGAGCGACATCCATTCAAATAGTTGGCAATGTTCTCCATTTGCTTGAAGCTCGACATGCCAGTGTTGATGTATGTTACAGTGCCTGGTTTGAGTTTGTTGATGGCTCTGTGGAGGTGGAAGGTTGTGTGAGTGATTGATTGGATTGATTGATCGAGTTAATAGATACAACATACTTGCATAGTAGTACACCGTCCTTGAGGGACGTGCGGAAGGAGGGGAAGGGGAACTTCTCGCCGACTAGTTCCTCGATCCAGAGTTGCGCGTTCTTTTCTAGTTCAGGCGAGTACTTGAATGCCTCCTTTGTGTTGATGTCTAGGTTGAGAGGCGCGACTGAAGGTGGTCGGATAGTCTTCCTCCACTTCTTCTTGGATGCGCCTCCACGGTTTGGACCGCCGCCGCCATATCCAACGCCAACGCCATGGCCATTGCCCTGACTGCCATTAGCAAACAGGGGTGGTGGCGGAGCCGTTGTGATCTTGACATTCTTGCGCTCACCGGCGAGATGTGGGCCAGTATAGCCATCGACGCGAGCAGCAAACTTCCCCAGCACCTGCACATTGTTGATGACGAGTGAGATGTCCTTGTTCTCGTAGAGGTCGATGGAGTTGAACCTGTGCACGTCCTGCAGGCCGATCGCCATGCATGCTTTGAGGTAGTTGTCAATGTTCTCCAACTGTTTGAATGAGACGGCAGACTCGTTGATCTTCTTGACGACGCCCGGCTTGATTGTGTTTATCAGGCGACAGAGCAGCACGCCGCTCTTGAAGTGTTCGTAAAATGAGACCTCTTCGGACAGTGGCACATTGAGTACCTCTGCGACCCATCTCAACACAACGACTTCCAACTCATGATTATACTTTGATTGTTTCTTCTTCTCAATGTCATCATTCAAACTTGTTACCGTTAGTGCGGGTCTTGATGGTGAACATGGTGCTGATCGAGATTGTTGATGATGATGTTGTTGTTGTGGTTGTATTGGTACATTGTGTGTTTGGGGAAGTGGATGTGTCTGTGTTTGTGGATCTGTTTGTGGCAGTGGCAGTGGATCTGTTTGTGGATGTTGCTCTGTCTGTGGATGTGGCAGTGGCAGAGTTTGAGATTGTTCATTTATGGGAGATGGTGCCGCGGTAGTGTTTGAGGCAGGTGTGGTTGAGCCTGCTGGAGCTGATGCTCTCTTTGGCTTCTGACCCAATAGGTTATTCATCATCTTGATCATCTTGAGGTTATCAATACCTTATCCTTTGTTGGTTACAAGGATGGGGTAGTCGTAGAGTTATTTGTTATTGTTCAATGTATATCTTTATGTCTAACAAAGGATGAATGAATGAATTATTGAGTGATTGAGTGATTGAGTGATTGATTATGATCAATCTGTTACTGGAACTGATTGATGTGGATCGATTGATTGATGGACTGATGGATGATGATGCGCAATGCGGAGTGCGGATAGTGGTGGACCTAATATGGGATCGCAATGTTTATAAATATGTGTATGTGTGTATTGATGTATCTGTATGAATGATTATATGTCTGTTCTGTTCTGTTCTGTTTATAATTATAATTGATGACTGATGTATCAATCAGGTGAAGGTTGGTAGTGTGTGTGTGTCGGACATCACCATCCACCAAACACACCGCACTATGTTTGATCAGAGAATCACACGACCCATCTTGCAAACACACACACTCTAGGATGACCACTCCCACGACTCCCCCAACATTACTTGCAAGTAAACGATTCCAATCCACCCAAATGAAAGTGGTGGGCTGATCAAAGTGGGTTGCGAAAAAGGTGAACCGGGACCAAAATGTCAACCAACCTTTGGCTAAAGTGATGATGGTCCATCAACTCAATCATCATTGTATTTTCATTGCTTTGATGGGTCCATGCTGCGAACGACTGGAGCATGATCCTCACCTTGGAACCAGGAGGCAGCGGTGCCAGTGGCCTGATGATCCCATGTGTCTGGGAAGAGGTCGTCGTGGAAGAACTGCGTGTTCTGACGCTGTGTGGCAAAGCGGATGGGCACCAATTGGCCACTTGGGCACAGCTTGAGGATGTTGGCCACTTCAACCTTCATCACATCGCATGTTGACTTAGGCAGCATGGCCATGCCCGAGGCGGGCAGTGTGTGCTTCATCTCGCTGAGCAATGTGACTGGCGCGTCGTTGGCGCCATTGACCTCGTACACTCTGATCGAGCTGTCTCCCTTGCCTCCGAGGAACAACAAATTGGTGTCATCATCGTAGAATGGCATTGGTGATGATGGGCTGAGGTCGATCTTCAATGTCTGTACGCGCTCCTTCATCGATCTTACGTCCCAAAGTGCGATCTCACGATCAGTTTGCTTGTTAACTTTGATTGAGTAGGGGGTCAGGTCAGTGCCGGAATCATTCCAATCACAATCAATCATTCCAATCAATCAAACTTACATCCAACAGTTAGGATTAGATCTTGCTTTCCACACCATTGAGCGCGACCACCTTTGGTACCTTGATGATCATCGACTTGGTGAATCATGGTGTTTGAGCGTGGATCAAAGACACGAAGTGCCTTGTCCTTGCAGCTGGTGGCAAAGGTACGTCCAAAGTAGTCCCAGGTGAGTGAGGTTAGCATGCCCTTGTGCACGGGTGGCAGTGTTACCATGGACATCTGGTTCTCGACGTCCCACAGACGCACCTCGTCCACACTGGTGGTGATGGCCACGCCAGAAGCCAATGGGTGGAAGCCTGCTGAGATCAGTCGCTTGGCGTTTCCAACGAGAGCGGCAGTTGGGGCAGAGGTCGACTGCTCCAAACCAGTCTGAGGGATGGTCCAAATGCGAGCGATGGTGTCTTGACAAGCAGTGATCACCAAGTTGTCCTTGAAAGGTGAGAAAGCAATCTCATTGACCTGTTCCTCATGCTCGAGGATTGGTGTATCTTCTGGCAGTTGACCCTTTGTGCCAATTGGCACGATTGCAACAGTACCTGGTACCTTACTATGATTGAGTGAGTGACAAGAGTAAGTTATTGGAATGATTCCAAAGGTGATTGATTGATTGAGTGAGTGTGATGGAACTATTCCAGGGGTTGATGATCGATGATTGAATGATTGAGACTCACCATGGGAATGCCAAGTATGCGCCATTTGTCTGGAGGACATTGGAGTCTTGAGAGCATGCACCAGCGATCAGACCGTAGAGGTGATCAGTAGCCTGTGCTGGGGTTCCGTAGGTGTGCTGTATATGTGTGAGAAATGATGTTTGATCGATTGATTGATTGAGTTTGTCAAACTTATTCATACCTTGTACTTGCTAACAGGTGTTTTGGATGCCATTTGTTTATTTGATTGATTGATTGATTGAATATTAATACAAATAATAGAATACAAGATAATTGATATTGATAGTGATAAGACTGTTCAATGATGAGGACTATTAGGTGAAGAGTGAGTGATGTGATAGGAGTTGGAGCACCCAAAAAGGACCACAAAACAGATAATTACAGATTTTTGTGTCAAAATTGGTCCAAAAAACAGTTCGGTGAAAGAGTTGGTGGGTGGGACCCGATGAAGGTTCGTCTGATCTTAGTTTGAATACTCAATTTACGTCATTCATTACACATACATACATAATATTACAAATAGTATAACAATGATGTCTTATATTTGTAGAGGTTGTGGAGGTAGTGGTCCACAACGTTCATCATCAATAATGACCAATATGTTGTTAGGTCAACAACATAATCACATATCTATAAATATACATAGTCGTTTGTTAAACTATTACAGTACTACATCATCATCATCTTCATCTTCATCATCGATCAATAACAATACTGCACAAGCCGCATTGTCTGCAAAGAACAATGAATCATTGGACAACAACAAGAATACACAAATGTCTCAACAGCAGATCAACAGATTGAAGTTGAAGATACAGATGCAGATGAAGCAACAGCAACAACAACAACAACAACAACAAGCACAATCACAACCTCAGGTCCAGACTCAAGGTCCACCAAAGACACAGGCTCAACCAAAGACACCGCCACAATCACAGCCAAAGGATCAGACCCTAACACAGACGCCGACTCAGACACCGACTCAGACACCGACTCAATCGCAGACACTTACACAACAACCACAATCACACAAGAGCATCAAGCAACAAACGATGATGAGACAACAACCTCATCCAGTTCATGCACTATTTGGAAGACTGAGAAATAGATGGCCCATCAAGCTCGAGGGAAAGAAGATGGCAGATCACATCGTAAGTCCTACCTCAAGACAACAATGCTACATCGATCACTAACCAATGAAAATGACAGCTCGAAGCCATTGGCAATGAGACAATCAAGTTCAAAAAGAATACTGGAGTCACACCACATCTAGTCGTTATATACGCTGGCGAGAACTCACAGATTGAGTCATACATCAGACAGAAGAAGATATCATGTGAGCGCGTTGGATTCCAATTCACACTGGACAAGTTCTCATCCAATATCCAACAACAACAATTGATCAAGAAGATTGAGTATCATTCAGCTGACGAGAACGTCTCTGGAATCATCGTTCAACTGCCACTACCCAGTCATCTCAATGCACATACAATCATCCAGTCCATCAATCCACTCAAGGACGTCGATGGACTCAACTCATTGAACATGGCACAGATATTCCTTGGCAAAAAGTAAGCAACCATACTCTATATCCGCCACTTTGGATCGATCAACAAGGTGGAACTAACATGGAAACCATTCAATCAATCAAATACAATAGGGCCATATTCATCCCATGTACACCAGATGGAATCATGGAGATATTGAGACAGTATGACTTCAAGATTGAGGGATCCAATGTCGTGGTCGTTGGTAGGAGTAATTTGGTTGGCAGGACAATCGCCACATTGTTGTCTCAGAAGAACACAAAGAATCAATCAATCCAAGGTGGTGCATCCGTCACCATCCTTCACAGATTCTCCAAGAACATCAGTCAACATCTCAAACATGCCGATGTCATTATTGTAAGTCCATCCAACTCCACGTCTTTGATTGAATGACTAACCATGTTAACAATTATAGAGTGCAACTGGATGTGCAGGATTGATCAAGAAGGAGGATGTGAAGGAGGGCGCAGTACTGATTGATGTTGGAATCAGCTTTATTAGCGATCAATCAAAGAAGAGTGGATATCGCATGGTTGGTGATGTGGACCCAGAGGCCTATTCAAAGGCCATGGCCTACACACCAGTGCCAGGCGGTGTCGGACCACTGACCGTCGCCATGCTGCTCAAGAATGTTCTGAAAGCAGCACAACTCAACTACAAGATCAAGAATAAGGATGTATCATCGAGAGGTGACCTGCAATAAAGGCCTTGCGTTTAGACAACATGCTGAGTTTCCGGAAGTGTCGCTATTGTGTCTGCTGCTGCGCTACCAGGCGACACGACTCCTTTGCCAAAGAGGAACTCGGCTGCGGTGACCTCTTTCTTTTTGGCCTCCTCGTGTACACTGGTGAAGCCTACCCATCCATCATTGGCGCATCGCACCCACATCACGCCAGAATTGAGGAAGTATGAGCCTGGCTTGACGCTGTCCATGTTGAGACGACCGCTTCTGATTACCAATTGCAGGCGAACATATTGATCTTCAAGTATGCTGTCTTCCAGGGTATGTGGCGGGGGCACCATCTGAGTGAACCTCAGCCTCTTCCAAGCCTTGTACTTCTTGCTGTATATCGTTGTGTGTATGCCAATGTTGTCGCCAAACGCTCTGAACAGGCGCCATATGGTAGTGATGTCATGCGCGGCCCAATCGATGCGACTCTGTAGCTTGTTGACCTTTGGTGCCTTTGTCGCGCCGTCCTCTCCCTGCGGCCAGGCATTCTTGGCCGCCTCGGGGAAGTCGGTAAGGGTGCTCAAGACCATGCCCGCGCCTGTCGTGGCCAGTTCATGCCGCAGAGGAGTGTACATTGTGAGAGGGTCGAGGGCTATGCGCCTCTGTTGTAGTATATCACCTACATCGAATCGATTGGCGTCCAGTCTGATGACAGAGATGCCCGTCTCCTTGTCACCCTTGAGCAGTGTGTGATAGATTGGCGCGGCACCCCTGTGGCGCGGTAGCAATGACGGATGCATGTTTAGTCCACCGTATCTGAACGATGCCAACACTGCCTTTGGTATGAAGTATCCGAATGATACGACCACTGCTAGATCAAAGGGTTGATTGGAGGGAGACAGTGGCACCTGGAAGTTCTTCATACCCTTCTCATCATCCGGATGGTACATTGGTATCTTATTATCGCGGGCATACTGATACACCAACTCACTCGAGTTGTTTGGACATACTACTGCTATCTCCTCCACTACACGTGTAGTTTGTGGTGTTGACAATGACGATGATGACGTCGGAGTGATCATACCAGTCTTCAACACTTTGATAGATTGATTGAGTGATTGAGTGAGTGAATGATTGAGATTAAGGTTGTGCTACGACTAACACTACCTACTGTTGTTCTCATGAAGCTTAGTCAGAGTATGAATAGATACATCATCGGTACCAAAGAATAGTATACGATAAGGTGGTAGTGCAGTAGTCGTTGTTGTGTTGTTGCAGTAATATCTAATGCTCCATCTCAGAGCTTGTGTTGTAGTTGTTGTTGTTGTCAACAAACATGTAGTAGCACCTCGAAGAATACGACTACTACCAGCCAAACTCTTTATCATCAACATATCTCTATCTCTATCTTAATTGAATGATGGCAATGAGTGACAAAATAGTGTTGTCGACTCGTTCGTCATCAGTCGAATGAACAGTCGTGTGACTAATCACCCTGTTGTTGTTGTTGTTCTATTATACTCGTACGTCGTTTATTACATGTATGATTATCATAACCTGTCTGTCTGTCTCTGTCGCATCTATTACTTCGATCGAATGAATGCTCCTGTTTGTTGTCAATCGCTAAAGGCTCTTGCCCAAAGTCTACACTAAACAACTAACTTGACTGCTTGATGGATTGATTGATTGTGATTGATTATATTGACTATTCTTCATTAATGATGGTTTGATGTCAATGAAGAGTGACCTGATTCATGATGCTCTTCACTTCCATCCTGACCCTTGATCTCTGACAACAGTTGCTTAAGACGCTCCTCTGTTTGTTTCATTTGTTAGTTAGTCAATGATTGAATGACTCAGTCAATGTCAGCATAACATACCCTTTGCTTGGTTACCACCGAACACTGTACCAAACACTGGCTTGCATCTATATCATATCATATTCATTGATTGGTTAGTACTACTTGATGCTGATTGATGGTACGTGCACTTGAGATAAAACAACAACATACGCTGGTGTAACTATAAAGAAACCAATGCTGGCAGCACCCAACAGAACCCACTTGTATTGGTTAACTCTGTTCATCTTATCTATCTATCTATATATCTCTGTTGTCTTTTGTTTGTCTTTGAAGATGATGCAGTTACTGTCGTCTAGTTCCTTCCACTTTTTGATGAATTCGACTCTCTGCACTCTAATGACCAAAAACATCCCAAATCGTACTTATCAATACAATGTGTCATCTATTTAAGGAGGGCTCCACTATTCTTTTAGGATTATTAATAATCTCCTTTTTATATATATACTAAGGTTAACCCTAGACACACATATATTTACCATAGTATTAATCATAATAACAATGGAATTTATTCCAAATGCACACCAACAAGGATTGTTACACTATAAATTAGAAGTAAATCTCAATAATAATAATGCAGAGATTGAACCTTTATTGAATAATATTGATTTAAATAATGATCTTCTACCTCTACCTCAGCATCCTCGTCCACCTCCTCTACAACAACCTCGTGATAGTATATTTAGGAGATTTATTAATTGGTGGAATAGATTTAGGTTTAGAACAAGAATAATAATTATAATTAGTATAATAATATTATTATTAGCAATAATTTCTATTATAGTAGTTAGTACTACAACCGAGAAGATGTTGATTGTTATAGCCACTCATGTAGTTGCCAGGAAACTACCTACAATGGCCGAGAATGAAGCCACTGCTAGATACTTCAACTCTGGCACTCAGCTGAAGGACTTGAATGAGTGGGCCCCAGGTCAGGGTGATAGTGATAAGAAGAACTATATCCTGAATCAAAGTTATACCTTTATACCTTTAGACCCAACTCTCCCACCTAGATATCTGGAAAATTTGTTTGGTTTCCAAGGTACATCTCATAATGATACACATCTATATGTATCATTCTATGATGACTGGGGAAATGGAACAGTGATCAATCAAGATGGATACATACCCTTAAGTGTATGTGATCTATATACTTATGGTTTTGTCAAGGTGCAATCAGTACAGTATGGAGTTGTATGGGTAGCTGATCATCCACTACTTGTCGAACACAAGGTCATCTTTAAGTTCAAGTTCCTATATAAGCTGTTCCCAGAAGACCAGGGCTAGAGGGAGGCTCTCCAATACAGCAATATTGGTATTGTTTGCATCCAATAAACCCTATTAAAATTTTGATTGAACACTGAGAGTGTTGTGGTAACTCATCTTTTTATTTAGAGTGACAGTAGATGCAGTAGTGTGGTTGAGTGATGATTGTCAGGTATGATCACCCTTGGAACAACTTAAATAATGAAGTTGTATAAGTTATACTAGTTTACATATGTTTAATGTATATCAATGGAAACAAATATAAACAAAGTTTGTAACATATTGATTTGTTCATTAATTTATTGCCTAATTTATAGATAACAACATATATATTTATATAATACTAAACTAGTTATTATAATAATACCTTAATGTGTTTTGAAGATGAAGATAATAATAATAATAATAATAATAATAATATTAATGAGAAAGTAGATAAATCACAATACCATCTTATTAATGACCAGCCTGATCCACATCAATCAAATACTAGCAAACAAAGACAAGTTGTACTGTCTGCTGATCCTACCAAGAGAAAAATTATTCTTGTTACTGGTGGAACATTATTCATATTGTCCATATGGGTATTGATTGGTTTATTAATTTATCAATCACTAATTCAATACTATTTAATAATCATTGCCAATCATGTTATTCAACGCCCAATGCCTACATTCAACACCAACTATGCCAATATATCATATTCTAATTATGATGACCGTTTGATTAAACTTGGATTTACTCCCAGTGATACCAACTCTCTCAAGAAGGACTACCAAACCAACCAAGTAGTGACCTTCACTCCCGAAGGTACCGACCAATCCCCGATCACTCTTAAGGAGCTATTCGGTCTACAAGGTTACCAAGTGAATGATACCCTACTCATCTCATTGTATGCCAACTATGATAATGGCACCGAGATCATAGATATAGGATACATTCCAATTTCAACAGTTGATTTWATTCACATCTGGATTCCTCCATGTTCGTGATTCAGCTGGAAATACTTTTTTTATTCCCAACAGTCCTAGAATTGTTGAAGAGAAGATTGTATGGCGATACCAATGGCTCTACAAACTGTTTGGTGGATCATCATGAACAATGAACGTTGGTACTCCAAAGTTGTATATATCATTAGTTGTTATATAAATAAATAAAATATATATTTATAAAGTTGTTTCAAAAATTATTGATCTGGAACTACTTGGTTTCCATCGTTAGTCAATAATATTTGTACCAATGTCATCAATGTATTGGACATGTGTCCAACTAATGAGCCCATCTCTTGTACAGAGCCTATCCTCCTTGCATTGTCGATTGCAACCGAGTGTTTAAAATAATATTGATCGCAACCAGATAGATTGCCTAAGTGCCTTAAAATTAGTCAATCAATCAATCAATATTTGATATTGGTATACCTACGGAATAAGCTCATTGTGTATCTATACACAATGTTGAGTGCAATAGACCTTCATTCATTCAAACGAGGAGGTCTTTATTGGAATGGTTGGGAGACTACAACTTGGTTGAGGTGGATCCTGTTAATATAAGTATTGGAATTAGTTTGTGATAATGTGTTTGAGGCATTAGTTAGTAAGTATATTGTACAGCAATTTTGTTAACCAAGGTCATTAATTATCAATCGTATATGTATGTGTAAGTGTGTGTGAGTGTGTGTTTGTTCTGATCCCACTCGCTAATGACTCATTGTCGTCAATCGTTTATCGAGTGGTTATCCAGTCATTGCTTTGATTTGATATTGTGTGTATGTGTAGTTGGTGATGATGTACATCATCATCGATATAACATACCTTTTGAATTGCCGCCCAATGTTGTTGATGGAGTTGGAGCAGTACTGCTAAGTGCAGAGTAGAGTTTAGTCGGACAGTATGGACAATTGCACTCGTGTCTTGTAGTTTGACTTGATGATGATGGCCATTGATTCCTTTGTTGTTGTTGTCGTTGTGGCTGTTGTTGTTGTGGTTGTTGATATTGTCCATAAAAATATTGATAATATTGATTATGATAGTCTGGCGAATTATAGTTGTTGTAATATGAGGCGGCATCATTGTATCCATATTGATAAGGATATTGATATTGTTGTTGTTGTTGATTATTCCAATTGGTTGGCGGTTGTTTGTTTGTAGCAGTAGTATTTGTCGTCGTAGTTTTGTTTGTTGATGTTGATGTTGATGTTGGTGATGGTCCATGTTGATTATAGTTTGGGTAGTATGATTGATATTGCCATTGTTGCCATGTTGTTGGTGTCTGCGTAGTAGTAGTTTGTCCATGAGGTTCCACTTCCTCCTCCTCGTCATCTTCCTCCTCATCCTCTTCTTCCTCACCTTGCTGGTCGTCATCTTCGTTCTCCACAATCTCTTCCTCTTCTTGATAATCATCGTCCCAGTACTCCTCTTCTTCTTCATCTTCCTCATACTCCTCATTCTCTTCCTCTTCCTCATCCTCATATTCCTCAGGATCTTTGTTATCCTCCAGTTTTCTACGCTCCTGATCCAGTCTTTGTTGTTTCTCTTTGTTTTGATAGTGTTGTGCTAGCTTGTTTTGTTTCTCCTTCAATGCCTCCAATGACTTGGTCTCACTCTCCTCTGTCAATTGATAAGTATAATACTCCTCTGGTATTATATCATTATCCTTTCTCTCTTGTAGTTTAACTGGATACAATGATTGTAGATCAACAAAGAACATCTTCTCCTCTTGAGATAGGAATGTGATCGCCACGCCATACGAGCCAAATCGACCTGTTCTTCCAATGCGATGGAAGTACGTCTCAAAGTCATTGGGCACGTCCATGTTGACCACGAGGTTCACGCGCTCAATATCAATGCCGCGGGAGATCAGGTCGGTCGAGACCAGCACCCTGAGCCGGAACTCCTTGAGATCGCTCATGATTGCCAGACGATCGCGCTGATCCATCGCACCAGCAATGTATTTTGTCGGCCAGCCCTGTCGAGTGAGCGAGCGACACAGCTCCTCTGCACGCGTCTTGCTGTTACAAAAGACGATGGCTTGGTAGAAGGCCACCTGGTCGAGTATCAGCAGCAGACTCTTCATGCGTGATGGAACGATGTGTAGCTCATGGCGGGATGTGCCACACATTGATAGTACTGCTTGATGCCTGTGAGTGCGGGCGTGTCTGAGCTGACGCGCACTGATATCGGGTCCTTCATGTACAGACGAACGATATTGAGCAGTGATGCGGGATAGGTCGCTGAGAATGTCATGGTCTGGCGATTGGCTGGCAATGAGTTGTGCAGCCAGTTGAAGTCTTTGGCAAACGCTGCGTCTAACAGCTTGTCGGCTTCATCCAATACCAGCAGCTTAATGTCATCTGTGCGCAGTGCCAGTGATTCGATCAGCGAGCGCACACGGCCAGGCGTGCCAACAATGATCTGTACGCCAGATAGACGTGCACGGTCGTCCGCTTCTCTGAGTCCACCAATGAATGCTTCTGCTTTGATGTACTTGCATGTGCGACCAATCTGATTGATCACGTCTCGACTCTGCACGGCGATCTCTCGCGTTGGTGCCAAGATGAGCACCATTGGTCGACGAGGCACGCCCGAGACCGCCTCTGCATACGTCTCGTCGTCAAGATCTAGCAGTTGCTCGCGGCTCAAGCTTGTTGGCTGTAGGTTACGATGCTTCAATATAAGTTCCAGTGCGATGATACCAAACACCGCTGTCTTGCCCGTGCCAGACTTGGCCTGGGCGATCAGATCGCTACCTGACAGTCCAAGGGGTATGGCATGAACTTGTATTGGTGAAGGCTTGAGAAAGCCACATTCAGCCAGCCCCTCCAACACCTCCTTTGACAACATCATCTCACTAAAGTCTATATTAGAGTCACTTATAACATCTTGTGTTCTCAATCTTTTAGAGATATCATTGACTCCATCGTCATCATCATTGTCTAAGAGGTTGATGTCTTTACTGTTGCTGCCTTCTTCTCCTCCTTCTTTACTTGAGACCATTGATATATGTATATGATATTATATGTTTGATTGATTGATTGTGTATCTGATCAAGCTATGAATGAATAAGAATGATTGCAACTTCCTTCGTTTGACGATTCAACTTCTGAAATTTCGTCTGAGGTGATGAGGTTGCCAGCAAGCCAGCAGACATGACAGTGTCTCCAAAGTCATGTTGATATTATGATACTACTTCTCTACTCTACTCTATTTAATGTTACTGCTTCTTGCTCCAAGGCAATGTCAAACCACGCTTTAGAAGAGTCTTGGTGCCAAGGGCATAGGCTGGATCGATCTGTTCCAGGTTGAAGTATCCCATCAGTGACAGTCCACACAGTCCAAAGAAGGTATGGAACACATCTGGTACATTACCAGGCTTGTCAGCAATGCCTCCTGTTTCATTATCCTATGAATGATTGAATGAAGTTAGAATATGATGTATACTTTCGTCATTGATGGAAGGGATGAACATACCTGACACTTTAGGATGTAAGTCTTTAGCTTGTCATTGTCAATCCAGTGTAGACGATCAATGACTGCCAGTGCAGAGAGAACCCACCATGAGTAACAGACATCTGATGTCTTCTCTGGTCTGCCATTCAGACCTCCATTAGGCAGTTGTCTCTCGCACAGCCACCATCCCAATTGATCAATATCAACCAAGTCCAAACGATTAATTATAGCTAATGCTCCAACACATGTGAATGCTAATGGTTGGGAGTTGAATGAGTGATTGTGAGTAAGTGATTGGACATGCTATGGGGTTGATTGATTGATTGATACATACTCTGACCAGCGTGAGACTCTGCACCTGGTACTGATCCGTAGCCAGCGTCAAAGTTCTTGCAACGATCAATGAAGGCTGCTGCTGTTGTCAAGTTGATTCTGTCCAGTCTGCCAAGCAATGATAGACAAGAGATGGCACAGTATGAGAACCTAGTGTCGACCTCTCCCCATTTGTCACCAAAGAATGATCCATCAGCCTGTTGTAATGTCGCAACGTCTATGTTTGTTTGATTGTATGTATGTGTCAGTCAGGTCATGCTTGTCGCCTCAATCTTACTCAATCAATAACTTACACTCTACAACAGAGTCAATGTTGATCTTATCTATAGCATCCAACTCCAACAATATCTGTACAGCACTCAGTGTAGTCAACAAGTGTTCATCATGTGTAACATTACCAGAGAAGCCACCTAATCAATCAATCAAACACAATGAGTCAGTCGGTTCAATCAGTCAGATGATCAGGGCATCAACAACATACCATTTGGCTTCTGACAAGACAGTATGAATGCTATCAAGTCATCTCTGTTCATCTTGTTCAAGGCATTGAGTATGTATAGTCCTGTGAGTCCCCAGTACATTCCATTCATACGCAGATGCTCACTGACCCAATACTCAAAGTCCTCCTCCTTCTTATTATCCAAATTAACAATATACTGTATATGTTTATCCAACAACAAGTTGGTTGTATGATCTATCTCTTCACTCATTCTATCTCTCTTTATCTCTCTAACTTGTATTTGTAATTTAATTGAATGATTGAATGAATGAACATGAACTTGAATCAAAGTTTGATTCAAAAGTGTGCGAAACATGTGAGAGTCAAGTTCTCAACTTTATTCAAGGAGCTTAGTTAGACCTCTTGTTGAGTCCAGCAATGCATGGCCTATGACTTGACACTTGGATGATGCCTTATTGACTTTAGACCATTGGAGATGAACTTGGAGAATGCAGTCCACTTGGATGGAACTTTGAAGACGGTCCTTGTGTTGCATAGGTATCCTTCCATGTTGTCAGCCAACACTAGTGTGACATGTTTACTCCTGTCCATGATACGTATGTATATGCTACTCTGCTTGTTCTCATCGATTATACAATAATCCTGTATGGAGGAATGATATGGTAGGTCCTTGATTGTGTGCGTGTTGATGTCGACCTCGGCCACCATGCTGATTAGATTGAGTTTGTACATGTTTGGCGGCAGTGTTGGGAATATCTCCTCGAGGTCCCTGTCACAGAACAGACTGTTCATTGTCAACTCGGTCAATGACGCTGGTAGCAAGTCTGGTGGGACCTCCTCCTGGAAGCACCGACCGATTGTCAGGTTCGTGATCGATGATGGTAGCGTGCCTGGGAGTATCTGTTTGTCAAAGCACCAACCTAGCTTGAGCTTGGTCAATGCAGGCGGTAGTCGTCCATCGCCAATCTCCTGATTGAAGTGAAAGCCGAACGAGAGGTCTGTGACGCCGGCAGGCAACGCACCCGGCTCCACCTGTTGATTGAAGAACAGGTCGAATGTGAGGCGTCTGAGTGACGCAGGTAGTGATCCAGGTGCAATGGGCATGTTGAATGAGTAGCCAAAGTTTAGTTCAGTGAGAGAGGTCGGTAGTGAGTGCTGCTGGATTTCTTGATCAAAGAAGTAGCCAAACGACAGGCTTTGAAGTGTCAGTGGCAGTATGCCAGGGTCAAGCTCTTGATTGTACTCGTAGCCAAACTTGAGCTCTTGAAGCGAGTCGGGGAGCGTGCCAGGCTTGATCAAGTGGTTGAAGTAGTAGATGAATATCAGACGACGAAGTGAGGCAGGCAGCACACCTGGCACGAGCACCTTGTTGAAGCACCATCCAAATGTGAGGTACCTCAGCGCTGGAGGCAAAACTTCTTCTGTGATAGGCTGATCAAAGTGATACCCAAACGTGAGTCCAACCAGTCCGGCCGGCAACACATGTGGAGCCAATGGTTTGTTGAAGTTGTATCCAAAGGTCAATCGTTTGAGAGTGGCAGGCAGCGACCACAGCGTGATATGTTGATTGAATTTGTATCCAAAGGTCAGCTCGATCAATGCGGGCAGGCACGTGAGTGGCTGGTTAAAGTTATCGCTGTAGATCAGGTATGTGAGCGTAGGAGGCAGTGGATCAGAGGTCGCAAGGACTGACTCCACGTTGTAGATGTTGTAGCCCAAAGACAACTTGTTGGTCGATGATGGCTGCGCGTTTGGCTTGTGCTGTGGGATGGAGAGATAGTTGTTGCCATGGTCATTCACTCCAAACGTCAACACTGAACTAAGTATTGTACATGACATTGTTGTAGCTGGCATTACAATATTATTACGTAGTAGTGGTAAGAGTGTCCTTACACCAACATACTTTGGGTCCAATCTAACATATCTCTTCATATCATTATACAATCGTTTACAAGTCAATACCAATGATATAATATCAATCATATGATCTAATCGATCAACGACCAATCTTAGCAATATTATTGGTAGTGATGGTAACATTATTATTACTTGTATGTTTGTTTGTTGAGTTGATTGATGCTAGTAGTAGTAGCATTGTATAACTATGAATGATCAATGTACATGTGCATCACAAGATAACTTAACTGATGCACGATCAGGTCGACCCCAACCCAACTGTTTGGTCGAACGTGCTTCATGAAGCACATCCAAAGGTCTTGATTTCAATCAATCAATCAAATACAAATAATGACGTTAGAATAACATTAATGTGGAACAACACCAATGACAGATGTTTGTAAAGTTCAACAATATGTTGATGTTTTGAACATCATAACCAACCCATAAATCATTGTGAACACCACTCAACATTAATGCAGGCTGTTGGTGATGCTGCAATTCATACTTACCTGATGCTTTTACGTTCGTGATCATTCAGGCGGATGTAAAGCGCGACTGTCCCTCCTCTTGCACACCTGGGGGGCGTTGTGGCGACTAGTCATTGATTAGTCGGGTATCTAATTTCTGGTAGTGGTGGACTTTGCGCTCGTCGCGAATCCACTTCAACACACTTCAATCAAATCAAAAGATAAAAAAACTTCAACTCTAGTTAAAAGATATTTATTCCATGTTGTCTCGAAATTGATGATCACCATTCAGGATTGGTGTGTGAGAGAGTATCATTCGGTTGAATCAAGTATCTTTTTTCGTCGTCTTTGTGCACCCGCCTATCACATTCGTCGAGTGCGTTGGTCTCGCTCACTCAATTTTTATTGTCAAACAGATCTTTGCAACTAACTTGTGTGTGTATGAGAGTGCACTTGGGTGAAAAAAAACAACGACCTATACAATATCTCTCAAACATACACATAACACATAATAACAACAATCAAACAAATAAACACACAGACACAATTGTATTATATATATCAATACTCACATACATACCTACATATATAAATGGAGTTCGAGGAAGATAGTTCATTCAAGCCAGACGCTGTATTCACAAACTCACGTCCAAAGTGGGTAGAGGATAACAAGGCTCACAAGTATGTATATACATGTAACATTATTCAATCAACCAGTCCCAATATAACTAACAATGTTCATCATCAATATCATCATAGCTGTTCTAAATGCAATGTTGGATTCACCCTTTTAAATAGAAAGGTAAGATAACAGACATAGATACAAGACACAATCATCCATCATACACATAATGGCATGCCATACTTGACTTGATAACGATGTCCACAAGTTATCAATGGTGGTCTGATCTGTAAGAATGTAACAAACTAATACTATATACAATCACCTTTTTAGCATCACTGCAGACGTTGCGGACTCGTATTTTGTCAGAAGTGCTCATCAAACACAGCAAAGATCCCTCAATTGAACTATAACTATGTACCAGTAAGAGTTTGCGATGGCTGCTATCGTACTATAACAATGTAACAACTGTTTTCAAGCGCTTCACCTCAAATAAATAACGTCTCCCAATAGCAAAGCAAAAAGCAACCTACCCAACTCCATCCTCACTCTCTTCCTCGAACATTCACTTTAATGGCGACGAAACATCAACATCAACAATGGAGTCATTCATCTACATATTGGGAACAATGGGTACTCATTCATTCACTCATTCAATCAATTAGTCATTTAGCCATCCAGAGTGCAAAGGCAGTGTAGACATATTCGCCTCCCTTCCCAACATTAAGGGAGGTCCACATGCACTCAAACATCCATTCATGCTTCACATGCAATCATCACGATTGCCTCCTTCCTCTTACACACATGCATGCATACATTGATGTGCAATAAGGAGAGAGGTCTCAATCTCTTGGAGCTTGTAGACTGTGCATGGTATCGAGAGGAAGTGAGGAGGGAATGGAGTGTGTGAGTGTGTTTATTGTTGGTGTGGTGGACCACCTTTATCCATGAAATGGCTGTTGTGTTTGAGGGAGTGAATGTGTGTGTGTGTGGGTTCATTATGCTCACTGCAAGTCAGATGATCATGATGGAAAGGATAGAATAAAGGATGTAGGATATAATGCTTGGCAAGGTCTACTATAGGTGGAGGTGCAGTGGAGCAGAGTGTGAGTGGATTGCATACGTGTCCATATAGAGTGACGCAGCCTTCATTCATTCATTCATTCATTCAATCAATCAATCAGTCATTCAGTCATCCAGGCAGTCAGTCAGAGGTCGATGGAGTCTATCTAGATTATAAAGTTTGGTTGTTGTATCTACTACAACTGTCGATCAATCAGTATTACAATATCCATACATCCTAGTAATCATGGTATATGGACTTATATTCATTTGCTATCACTATGCATTATACATAGCATTCTCAATTCTACATCTCTTCATCCTGGCCTTCAAATGTCTATCAACATTCAAATCATCCCTCTTTAACAGGGTATGTTTGGTCCACTATCCATCCATGCCTCCTCAAAGACTAACAATCTATACACAGACAGCAGTCGAGGATAGGAAGAGAGTTGTGATTGTTGGAGGTGGATTCTCTGGCACGATGATTGCACAAAAGTTGGAGAATGACTTCCAGGTCACATTGATAGACACAAAGGATTACTTTGAGTTCACTCCAAGTATCTTGAGGACAATCGTCGAACCAACTCATATCAAACGTATACAGGTATTGCATTCACATTATCTAAAGAACACCAATGTCGTCCAGAAGAAGGTGACCGATCTCAATGCCGACCAAGTGTTCACAGAGGATCGCACCAACATACCCTACGACTACCTGGTGCTCAACTCTGGCTCCAGCTACAACTCTCCGTTCAAGGAGTCATCCGTGGTGGCATCGGCACGTGCCAACACATTGCGCGAGTACTTTTATCATATCAGGAAGCTGAAGCGTATCCTAATCATTGGCGGTGGTATTGTTGGCGTGGAGTTGGCAGGCGAGATTGTCAGCCACTTCAAGGGCAAGGAGGTGACACTGATCCACTCCCAGTCCCAGCTAATGAACCGATTCCCCAAGAAAGCCGTGCGATATGCGGAGCGCTACCTGCTGGACCACAAAGTGAGGATCATCTACAACGAGCGAGTGATTGCACACAAGGAGAACATCTTTATCACGGACCATGGCAGCGAGATCGTGTCCGATCAGGCATTCCTGTGCACGGGTATCGTGCCCAACTCGGACTACTTGAAGAAGTCCTACCCCAATACCATCTCAGAGTTTGGCTACATCAAGTCCAATGACTACCTGCAGATGGTCGGCTCGTCCTACCACAAGAACATCTTTGTGTCGGGCGATGTGCTCAATGTTCGCGAGGAGAAGTTGGCGCAGACGGCCGAGAGCACGGCATCTGTCGTCGTGCAGAACATCTACGCGATGGAGTCGCGAAAGGAGAAGTTGACCCAGTACAAGTCCTCGGCCAAGCCCGTCCTAATCAGTCTTGGCAAATACTGCTCCATCTTTGTATACAAAGGATGGGTACTCACCGGATTCATTCCAGCACTTCTCAAAGAGGCTGTCGAGTGGAAGACCATGATAAGATATTGGTAATAATAAAGCGTCCTCGAGGACACTTAGTGTATTTACATTCATAACTTGAGTAGTTGATGATATGACCCAGAGCCAGATGGCGAAGAGGGAGGGGATGTGCGGAACATGCCGCGTTGTGTGAGGAAAAGGACGATCATGATGAAGCCAAACACTCCAAGGTAGATGGCAAAGTAGGGCGTGTGATCGAGGGGCACGCAACAGATGGAAGGTGCGGGATCTTGAGGATGTGGCTTGTGTGTTCTCTGCGTCTCTACTTGACCATGTACATTGCGTATCCAAGTGGTGAAGTTGTAAGGCTTCTCATTGAGCAGGAAGACACGGGCACCCTCTGGGTACTTGGGGTCGTATGATCCATATCCAGTCTTGCGTCCATAGCCCAATTGAACGCCGTAGTAGTCACCAACAAAGTCATTCCTGTGATCGTGACCAAAGTAAAGACCCTTGATGTCCTTACGCTCGACCATTGTGCTGACAAACTTTGAATCAAACGAGTAGTAGCAGCAGACGCCATTGTCACCAAAGTCGCCGACCACCTCATGGTTGTTCCAAAGATCGATCATCTCGACGGGTGGCACGTGGACGAATGCTATCGCTGGCAGCATGTTGTAGTGCGTTGATTGATTCTGATACCATTCGACTTGAGCGGGATGAATGCATCCCCATCTCTCATCCTTCTCGCAGGCATATGTATCAGAGTCGAATGAATAGATCAATGAGGCAGGTTCATTATCTTTTGATGATTGTATCTCAATGACATAGTTTGATACTCCTGGTATGTTATATGGTCCACTCTTACTCAAACTAAGGTTATAAGATCTATCCAAATTCATTAGTTGTGCAGAGTTCAACTGTCCTTCAGCATCATGGTTGCCAAATGTAATTGCCCAACTTCAAATCATTGATTGATTGAATGGATCGATGTTAGAGCTTTGTGGGATGCGTTAATCAATAAAGACCAATACATACGGTAAATTCCTCTTCCGCAGTGGTTCAGTTAGTGTATCCCATATGGTATTGTAGAAGTTGACATCATAAAAGTGTTTGTTGTATCCACTGATCATATCACCAGAGAACATAACAAAGTCTGGGTTCTCAGCTGCTATTATAGCCTCTATATGTTATGCATAAGTCAGTCATACAATGTCAATCAATCAACCAAACCAACATCCAATCTAATCTCACCCTCTGATTTAGCATTCAACTTATCATAACTGTCTTGTTCTCCATAATGTAGGTCTGTGAATTGTACTATCTTGAATGTACCATCTGGTCTATATTTCAACTGTGGCCTGTCATTATCATTGATATTAGTCTTGTAATAGTAAGCATCAACCAAGTTCAACAAGGTGATGGTGACAATCAACAAGACTATGTAATGTTTCATTATCTGTATGTTACAATAAATATCTCTTTCTTTGTTTGTTTGATGATTGAATGAATAATGAGTGACAATGTCAAAAGTGACACTTTTGTGAAGTTGGGAGATGGGGAGTTGTGTTTATTGGACTGAAGCTAGCCTCATTTCAATTCGCTTATTCTCTCTCTTGGTAGTTATACGATGCTTGTGAACTAGTACGGCTGCAGTGGCAGCGGCAATGCCAACAACACCAAGTACAACAGCTATCGTAGCAATCTTCCAAGTGCTCATTGATGATGATGGTGCAGTCAATGTTGGCTTCTCTGTAGTGGTGGGTCCTGGATTGCACAATGTGTTGTTTGAATGACCTCCATTGTTATCACTTCCATCATCAATAGATGTCAACACTGAGAAGTCTGGATCGATCAAACATTGTTGACATAGTGGCAACACTGTACCAATGTATGATGAACCCGTGCCTGTGGTCACGGTGGCATTGATGATCTGGTTGAGGGCACGACTGATCCTGCCATTGACCATAGCGTGTGGGAGGAATCTGGCAAAGTATGTGACGGGACCCTTGACAACCTTGATGAACTTGATGTTGTAGAGATAGTCCGATTGATTGATCGTTGACAAGTGTGTGGCACACTCGCTGATGTTCAAGTCATTTGCTTTATCGAGGAATACCACTCTGATCGAGTTGAGGTTGGACAAGTAGTTCCAGTCGTAGATGGATATCATCATCTTCAATGAGTTGGCTGGATATTTGGCAATGTCACCGGCAAACTCAACGATACGTGGCTCGGTTGACATCTGGAATTGGATTGATATGTTGTAGTTGGTCTTATCAAGTTGGTATTGATTGGTGATGATGTTGGACTTGTTGGAGGTGCTGGCAACCCATTTGGTAGTGAGTACTTCTTGGACTATGTTATTGAATTGATCCAATTCCTGGACAGCCACAACATTGAATTGGTATTGTAATTCCTCACTACCAATTGTGAACGATGGTGAATGATTATCTGGAATAGGCATCACCTGATTCAACAATCTATTCTCACAATGATATCCACCATAACCATCATTACACTGACACAATCCATTCACACAAGTTCCATTCATCGAACACAATGACTTGTCTCCACAGTCATTCTTTGTTCCATTCTTGCCTAAAATAAAAATAATAATTAATATATATAGTTATAAGTTGATCATAGTGATGTACTTACTTATCTCCAGGACGAGGGCAGAGTGATAAGGATAACCATTGACACTGATGTTAAGGTTACCCATGCCTGGTGTGAGGGTGGCATTGACATGGCATGTCACTATGCTATTGTTGGAAGAGTCAACATTCATTCTGATCGAAGTAACATTACAAATCATTCCATCAACAGAAATATTCAATGTCAATATATTGTTTCCAAAGTATCCATAAAGTGTAGTCTCTCCACCATTTCCAGATATACCAGTTGTATTATATACAACAGGGTAGTCTTTCGAATATAATTGATTAGTACTAGTACTTGTGATTGGAGTGATGGGGAAGGTACATACAGTATGTGTTGGTCTTGGATATGATTAGAGGTAGTGTGGCACCTTGGCAGTCAAGGGTGGAGGTGTAGTTGGTTGGGTTTCCATTGGTGGGTCGGGTACACTGAAGTAACAATCCAGATCTGAAAGTGATTGGACATGGCTGACCTAAGATATTCATTGTGTAGTTGATCTTAGAATTGAACTCCCCAACTACACTCACTATCATAATATTATCATTGATCTCTGCGTATGAATGTGAGACGGTAGTATCTATTTTGTATGAATGAATGGGTTAGTGATTGAATTGCTCAAGGATAGGAATTAAGACATACTGTCCAAGAACCAAGATATCTTCTTTGTAACATTGTAAAGTTTGGAGAATGTAACTGTATCCGAGCCTTCAAATCCACTGAATACATAACTTGGATATGGGGGATGATGGTGATGGTTAGTACTTTGATTGATTGATTGATTGATTGATTAAGTGAATGTTAGAGACCTACGTAAATGTAGTACTTGGAACAGTCATGACCATGCTACTTGGAATATAGTCACCAGATATACCAAATCCCAAGTTATTTCCATTGATTGTCAATCTATACATTCCATTACGGACAATAAATGTATCTGAATCCAATGTTGCTAATTCAGATGCTATATATATATAGTTCAATTTCAGTGAGTGTAGATAAATCAATAAATGGTTACTACTTACCAGGTGGAAGATCAGCAGGTGGAGGCTGTACTGTTGATGGGAATGAATTGTTGGTTTGGAGCCAGTAGGCATAGAAACAGGATGGAACTGATGATACGTTGGTCGAAGCTAGGGAAACGCCTCCGACTCTGCACATGTACTCTGGAACAGGTCCATAAATATTCTTTGAATTACCAATTACATTGAATGATTTTGGTCGAATACTTGAATAATCGGGGAGCATTGATATAGCTGAAGGCCATTGTACTGAACTATATATTGGATGGAGATGTATGGTAAATAATTATGAAGCCTTGAATAGTATAGCCCATTCATTTAAATATTAACATACATGGATGCCTGAGGTGCCAACCAAGATACTGGTGGGAAATTTGGATATGAACCAATTGCCCTATATTCAATGATTGATTTGATTAGAGATAGATTGATTGAATGGTTGATTCATTGATTGGTACATACAGGGTACTAATATGTGAGGCATTGGTAATGTCACTACAGTTGTACGCAGAACTAAATAATTATAGACGTAGTAGTTATGCATGTTAGTTCCAAATTCAATGAATACCTCACTAGATATAAATCATCTGATGTAAACCTACATTGATGCCAGATATGGGAATTTAGTCAAATCTGATGGGATGAAGTTAACATTTCTCAATCCCCTAAGGTATCAATTCAGATGAAGGTTGGCAGTTAGTTATATATTGTATGAGTGGTCTTGGTGTCGTTGATATTAATACACTTACAAAGTTGCCAAATTGGGTGCTTGTGTAAAGTCTGCTTTAGACCTTAATCCAGGTACAGTTGTTGTTAACTCTAATTTGCTGATATTATATAGTGATTTGAATTAATATCTTTGCCGGATATGATCTTATCCTATTAATTAATTATTAACTTACAATATGGTGATCAGAGGAGAATTAATTACAACTGAAATGTTATTGTTTGTAAAGAGCTGGCTGTTTGAATAATAATAGTATTGTAAGTAATTGATTGTTTGTTTGTTTGATTAAAATACATACTAGTTTGTCAGTTTTGGATATCTGTCCTGAGTGATGTTGAAGTATTGATTTGGATTGGCTGCATTGGAATTTAACATCCTAATTAAGAAATGGAGTAAGTATTGATTCTTAATAAAAAAACAAACTATATAATAAGTTCTTGTTACCTACATCAATCTCAAATTGGGATAATATAGATCAGGATTGTAGTCAAAAGTCAAAGAGTTGTTGATCATTGGTATACTCAATATTGTAATGTCTTTGATCGATGGACATGAGAACAATGATTGAGGAATATTAGATGATATGGGTGTCTGGTTGATCGTACTAATGACATCATAAGAATAGTGTTAGTGTATTCTTCATTTTGGTGTCCAATAAGTAAGTAACTTACAAAGTGACCAATTTGAGATGTACTGGGAAGTTGGACGGAATTGAGTTGTATCCAACTCCTCCGTAGAACTGTACCATCTCCAACTTCTTGTTGTCAGGGTTATCCAACAATGCAAAGTAGTTCTGATTTGAGTTGACCTTGGCACCCATCATTGTGATCTGTGTGCAGTTGGGAAGGTAGAGTGCTGTTATCGATGAGTCAGGCTGACCATTCACCATAGTTCCAACCGAACCAAAAATTCTATTATTATACAATCAATCAGTCAGTACTTATAAACTTCCATTGTATTTGATTGATCATATTATATCATACATAGTTGTGATTGATTGAATCATAGTATTATTATCTATAGCACATTGAAGTTGGAAAGTAGCAGGCTGTATCTGTTCACATGATGTTGTACCAGTTATATTCCAACCAAATTGATATTGTTGAATGATCCATTTTAGTGATTGCACTATAAAGTTTTGATTGATTGATTGATTGATTAATTGATTGATACAAATTATATTCAAAATGACTAGTACTTCTATCCCTTCAACATACATTCAAGTGGATGAAGGTCTGCCTTGACAGTATTTAGACTCCAACTACTAAATATTATAAATAATGTAATCGACCAATATAGTAGTTTCATCATAATCTTCTCTTGTTGGAATATAGATAAATACAAATATATATATATATATATTAAGTTTGTTTCCTTTGAGTGAAGACAAAGAATTTTTAGGCCTAAATATACCAATGACCCAAGAAGAATGAAAGACTCTTGTGATTTGTCCCAACAATAATAATAATACCATTTATCAGAGTGGTCCCAACAGAGGACCAAGATATTTTGATCAAGATTGGTTCGCACACCCCCGGAATCCAAAAACAATACTATCTTGACCGGCGTCAACCCCCTTAATGGGCAAGTGATGAGAATATCACAACATTAGGACCAGGGGTAAAGAGTCTCTTTCTGGTTGTATCCTTTAAAAGATAAAGATATTTCTGAAGATGTGATTGATTAAGATGAAGTTAAGTCACATGTTTAATTCCTTTATTCTCCAACAGCCCAAGATATGGATGTTCCCTTGGAAGAAGTTCAAAATGGTGTCGTCTGGTGATTGATTGATTGATTGATAAAGGCTCAATCGAATGACTTTAATGAAATTTGAACGGACCGCAGAGTGATATGTTTCTTCTTGATGATGAATAGTGCGAGGAGTGTGAGCAACGCTGCTCCAACAACGGAGCACACGACAATGACTGGTATCTTCCACTTGTTCTCCTTGGTGCAACTGGCCGCACTGCCTTGCACCAGGGATCCAAAGTTTGGATCGATCACGGTGCTCTGAGTAAAGTGTGGCACGTTGATGGCCGTCAGCAGACTGAACTTGTCCTCGCTGCCCTGTGGCAGCAGTTGGTACAGAGGGTCGGTGGCCGGCAGATTCTGGATGTTGCTGCGGAAGATGTTGTTGTCCACGTAGATTCTGTTGGCGTAGCGCGCCGTCACGATTGTCGAGCCGGCGTTGAGCTGCATGTATGAGAGCGAGCCACCGTTGGCGTCTTGGTTGGACTCGGCGCCCGTGTCTTGGACTGCGCAGCCGCTGTCATATTGCTTGTTGGCCACCTGAATGTAGACCACCTGGAGTGTGTTGAGCTGGCTGGTGAATGGCCAGTTGACCACCTTGATCACACTCTTGACGCTGTTGGCTTGAACATTGATCGTCTCGCCAGCGAACTGAATGGCCGCGGCTTCTTTGTACACGGTGAGATTGAGCTCGACGCGAATTGTCGAGTTGGCGAGGCTGCCCGCCAACACAATCGTGGGGCCATCTTGAGAACGGTTGAGCCAGTTAATATGCGCCATTGGCACGAGGAGCACCTCGGTTCCCAGATTATTCATCTCACGGAAGTAGTAAAGCTGGATGGTGAAGTTGTATTCCTTGGAGGGGATGATGATGCCTCCGTTCGGATCGGTGGTGGGCATCTCGCCGCTTGAGCCCTGGCTTGTGCAGTTGGGCAGGATGTACGGCGATTGGCATTCGCATATGCCTGAGGAGTAGCTGCACGTGCCATGTCCATTGCACTCGCCATTCTCTGTGGCTGGGCATGGGATGTGGCGCTTGTAGAAGAAAACGCTGCCTGGGCCGACCAAGCCATCGACAGAGACAGTGACGTTTAGTGAGTCGTCGGTCTTGGTTGGGGCAATCGTGGCACTGAAGAAACATCTGACTGTGTGTCGATCGACAAACTGTACCTCTGAACATGTCTCGTCTCCAACAGTCACCTTGAGGCTAACATTGGCAAAGTTGTCGCCATTAATATTTGTGTAGCCAGCCTTGCCAAACTCGAGTTCTGATGCAGAGGTGACTTTTGGTGGCGTGTATGTATGATTGAATAACACGTCACGATTGCTGATTGAGAGCTTGCCGTAGAATGTACCGGTGCCAGGTAGTATCGCGCATGTGATTGTGTATGGTGCCTGAGTGGAGAGGTAGCTGCAGTTGACTGGCTTGGCATTGGCGAGGTTGGCATCAGAGTAGAGCTGTACCTGGTAGTTCAGTGCCTGTCCATTCATGTTTGAGGTGGCCATGAAGCTACCAGTAATGGTGAAGTTGCCGCCGTCCAAAGACACGGTTGGCGCCACAGAGTCCACGATTGGGGTGATGGTCAGGGGGATGGCTGGGGTAGGATTTCCCTGGCACAACACAGACAAACCACCATTCTTTGAGTTGGGTGGCAACTGGAAGGAGAGGCTGAGCTCTTGGATCTTTGTGGGGATGACCGAGATGTTGGTCAATGTGTTGTCAGAGCTGATGTAGACAGTGCATTCAGAGCCAAAGTTGGTGCCTGTCACTTGGACATTGTCACCAGTCTGTTGGTAGGAGGACACTGTTGTCTGGATATAGTACTTGAGATTGAATGCTGCTGATGTCTGTCCCTTGACCTTGACGACCAACGAGTGATTGCCTACAGTGTTGGGGGGCACCACGGCGGTGAGCATAGTGTGAGTGGTAAACATTGTGATTGTTCCCGTCACGACCACATTGTCAACGAGCACTTGGACGTTGCCGATATTGTCTGAGAAGTTGTCACCGTAGATGGTGGTCGTACCACCTTGGATTGGGATCTGTGTTGTCTTGGTGATGCTTGGGGACATGTAGGAGAAAATCAAGACCTGGGAGCCTGTGTATCCATCGATGACCAAGTTGCCCATGTTGAATGGGCCAGAGCCAGCGCCAGCAGGTATGACCAACTGCAAGATGGTCATGTCGAAGAAGTCAGCACGACGGACGACCGTCGAACCCTGAGAGAGTCCTAAGGTACTGTAGTAGTGTCCACTGCCAACCTTATCAATGGTGAAGTTGAATGTACCTCCAGCTGTTGGTGATAAGAATGACAGGCTCGCTGAAGTGATTGAGGGGGCCTCACCGCCAAACTGGAACATGGATCCGCACGTACCCACTCCAATCGCTGTCAGGACAGTTGGTGAGACCATGAGATCCACACAAGATGGCTCGGATACATATGTATTGATATTGCTGTAGACCGTGACAAACTCGCCAGTGATTGGATCCTTGAACTTCTTGGATGGATCGTAGACTGCGCCAACATACGCACTCCAACTGTTGGAAAGGTATTGAGAGACAATGAACAAGAACTCTTGGATGAAAGTAGGGTTGTTAACAGGATAATAGAAAGTACCCTTATTGTTCACTGCTGTCAAGTTAGCAGCGATAGCTGGTACATTAGCATATGGTATAGATCCAACAATGCCCATATAGAACTTCTTCATTGTCTTACTCCCTATTTGTTTGTTTGAGTTTGATTGATGGATTGATGGGGGAGGGAGGGTGATTATGAGTATGGAATGATTCCAGAATATGATCAATCAATGATACTTACAATATGGGATTTGACCAACTATTTGTGAGATGCCATTGACTTTGATGGTGATTGGTAGGATCTTGACAGAGTTGGACAGTTGATCATTCAGTGTACATGTGATCACACGACCTTGGGTGACTAGTGGTGTGAGGCATGGATTGCCCGAACCGAGTGTCACTGATATGTTATCACCATTGGCTGTAATACCAAAGTTGTTGCCTACAATGGTGATCAACTGCAGTTTGGTGAGAGTTGGATAGATGACATCGATCTCTGGACTGAGATACTGGACCGAGTACGTCTCGGAGACGCCCGAGGTTGAGGAAGAGAGCGAGAATGTGAGCAGACCAGGAGTGTTGGAGTTGATGAGGTAGTTGAATGTGGCACCTCCACTGTTCAACAGTGTTGCCACCACAGGTTGCTTGGTGTAGGCATGGGTCATCTGGATCGAACTGGGTGCTGTGAAGCCAGTGACAAAGTTGGACATGCTAAAGACGCGAGGGTTGTCCAGAGAGACCTTGAGGTATGGCGCCTCCATGCCTCCAATCTCACAGATTGCATTGTGAAGGGCGGCACAGTCGTCCACATCGAGGTAGGGGCCTCTGGTATCCATGCACAGCTCAGGGACGTTGAAGTTGGGCTCGTTGACGTTCCAGGGGCAGTAAGTGTAGCACTTGCCTGAGCCACTATAGTAGGGTGCGCCATTCTCTGGACCTGTCGAGTAGGAGAARGAGCGTGCCACCAGAGGCACGCAGACCGGACACCCAACTGCGCACATTGATGTTGATTGTGCTGGTGCTGATGGCCCAGTCCATTTCATTCTGGGAGGTGAATGTTGCCAAGTAGCCCTTGGCAGTGCCAATCGTTATGGCTTCGCAAAAAGTAACAGCTGCGGCCAGTGTCATGGCATCATTACTTCTAACATAAGTATGATTGTTGGCTGGATTGATCTGGACATTTGTGTATCCTGCAGCATGTACCTGTACCACAACCAACTCCACACTCAACAACAACGACACCATCATCAACAATGAAATAACATTGTTATTCATTCTTTTAAATGTTGATGTTGATTGATTGGATGAATTAATTTAATTGGTATGATTGATTGAATATATTTGTACAAGTGTGTCTGTGTATATATATATTATTTGTAAGGTTATGTGATGAATGTCCAATGCTCCTAAGGAGTAAAGGGATGTAGGAGTTGGCCATCCTACCAGCCAATCACATCTCACCTCACCAATCAATCAATCACCTACTCACAAACACACATATCATATGACGAACTAGGCCAGACATCAAAAACAAACAAGATTTACTTCAATCCTTTTGACCTTGTTTTGGTATCCTTTTTTGTTTCCATTGCAAATGCAAATGTCTACGCCCAACACGTTCAAACTTGCAAGTTGCCGAGGTCAATGGCCATGGGTACCCTCTACAGGTATGTAGGTCGTTGCATAAACACTATCCGCCTTGTCCTTTTGAAGGTGAAAAAGCGTAAAAGCAATGTAAACGTGTGCTTCTAAAGAAGAATGCGCCCTCAAGGTCATGGTGGCCATAGTATTCATTGAATAGACCTTTGTTTTGTCCTGTAGTGGGGTATGATGTGATGGGTGGGCTTCGTGGGATGGATGATCGATCGGACGAAAAAATAATATCAACCCGCAAAGATTGTCTCCTGATCATAAAAAATATATATCTTGAGTTTTGGTGCAAGGTTTGCAAAGTATCCGTCTTCGCACATGACGAGTGCAGTGGGCAGGTGGGTAAGATAGGTTGTTGGCAACGAGAAGCGGAGACAATGGTGATGATGTCGTGGTGTTTAGTGAGTTGCAACGTGGATCGTCCATCCAATGGTGTGTTTACTTCTGTTTGGACGACACGGTAACGGTAGCTGCGGAAGGAGGAGGGGACAGGGCCTTGACAGATGCATGTTGCTGTTGCGAATACTCCCAAATTACAATTGATGCACTGACATGTACGTTCAATGATCGCGTCACACCATACTGCGGGATCTCAATGCACTGGATGGTTGTGTGAACAACATGTTAGCGATGGATCAGATCATCAAGTGCCATCAATCAACGAATCAATACATACATATTCAACCAGGTCTAGGAACTCGGCGGGGATACCATTCTGCTCTTGTCCAAGCAAGAGAAGACACTTCTTGGGGAAGACGAATGTTGCCAGGTTCTTGCTTTGGCTGGTCTGCTCCACACCTAGTATGACGTAGCCTTGCTCTTTCTTGGCCTTGATGTAGGCGGCCAAGTTGGCGCGATTGACCTCGCTGATTGGCACCCATTTGTCAGCGGCCACACTCACTCTCTGGAACTGAGGGTCCTGCAACAACTTGATGTTGGGAATGGCTACCTCGGTCACATTGAATATCTCACTGGTCCTGATCAGTCCTGCGATGTTTGGCGTGTTCTCGATGAATGTGCCGACCACAATCATCTCCTGGCGTGGTGCTCTGTTTGTGGAGCTGTTGCCAGAGCCTGTGTTTGAATGTCCTGCGCTGTTACCGCTGGTCGTGTCCAGCAACGCCTCCAACTGAGCTATCTGCTCCCATGGTACGATTCTCTTTTGGAAGTCTAGAAGTGATGGGTCACTGTTGGCCGCGTCTGAGACAACAGTTGATGACGCTGACGGGTTGGCCGCTTGTTTTGCCTGGAACTGTGATTGGAAGTCCTTGATCAGGCGTTTGGACACGTCAAGCAGAGACATTGGAATGACTGATTCATCCAATGCCAGACCTTGTTGCATGTCGTCATCTCCATCGGCATCGTCACCATCTCTGGCAGCCTGTGCTCCATCTTCATCGTCATTGTCAACCATTGCAGCAGTGTCCTCTTTGGACATCACATATATGTTTGCTGGCAATGAGTTCTTCAACGGCTCATCATTCTGAACAAATAATGACTGTCTCTCACGCACCTTCTTCAACTGAGTGTTTGTGTCCATGTAATGATAGAACTGCTTCAACAGTGGATCATTGTTCAACTCGCCCAACACTTGGTACTCTGTACATTCATCAATCATATAGTTAGTATATGCGCTCCAGGCCATGCTCTCACTCACTCACATAAGATGGTTACTTACTCCTTGAGATGATTGAATGAATTGCCAGTTGTGAGCAAGTCCTCACTGCATGGTGATGGTCTGTGCACCATGGGATGATGGCGCGGAAGAGTGAGTGAACTTGGGGCAGGAGAGGGGTAGTGCGGTCGGTACTACGGTTGGGCAGCTGGATGCTGCTTGCCGTTGCCTTGTTGATCAGGTGGTAGAGGTAGGAGGCAGAGATTATGATGATGGACGCAGCGATCTGATAGTCGTAGTTTGGACACATGAGCTTGTCTACCAACAGCTGAGTCATGGACTGCTCCGATCCCGTCCTGATTAGGATGTTGACAATGAACAATTGAATGAGGTAGCGTACGTTGGAGTGGTTCTTGATCTCGAGAATCTTCCACATCATCTCGGTTACCACACCGAGGTGTGCTAAAGACTCGGCGCGGTCGGCGCCCAACTCAAACGCCTTGTCGACGTGTGTAAGCGCGCAGAGTGTGCGCCAAAGCTTGCACTTGACCTTGTTTGTGCGACTCTGTTGTGAGTACTCGCGCTGACTCAGCTCGCCATCCATGCTAAGCTCCAAAAGAGACAGCATCAGCTTGCGGACAAACTGGACTGAGAGAACCTCGTCGCCGGGTGTGGTCGAGCGGCTGTTCAGCTGACTGACGAACCAACGTACGATGTATCCATGGTTGCTCGCCATCTTGAATTGATGGATGTCATCAATGCTTGTCGCCAACTGTCCAACAGCCTGCTGTTGATCGTGCTGCTCCATCTGCTCCAGGTCCTCGTTGGACAGGAGGCAGAGATCAATGATCTCGGCGAGGAATGTGTCGAGTGTCTCGAGGTGGCTGGACCACACCCCGCAGCAATGGCTGAGCAGGCCACAGCTAATGCGAACTGACTCGCCCCACTCCTTGAGTGTCTTACGTAGGTACTCCTTGACCAAGGGGATCGTGCTATCACAGTGGAAGAACAAGGGGTGGAAGAGGAGGTTGATGAATGAGGCAATCACTGGCATGGTCTTCTTGGAGCAGTCGGAGAATGCGCGGTAGGCAGTCTGGAACAGTCTGGACATCATCTCGGGCTGGTTCAAAAGAGGAAGGTTGAACGTGTGCACCTGTGCCGCTTCGGTAGGTGTTAAGCGTACATAACGACCTACAATGGACAGAAGCAGCGAGTCAAACAGTGGTGAGAGCGAATGAGATGTGGCGTTGTCCAGAGTGTCCAAGACGCACTCAAACACTAGCTGGCAGATGGTGTCGATCTCTTCATTCTCGTCACGATCGTCACGATCGTCAATGCCAACACCATCGCCCACGATCGACAGGGTCATCAGGTCGAGGATACACTGCCATCTGTACTCGATGGACAGAGGCATCTGCTTCACTGAGTAGGCATCGCGCTTGGGCCGCAGCTGAAGGAGCTGTACCAGGAACTCGCGTGACTCCTGTCCAAAGATCGCAGAGCTGTGGCATAGATGCCAGATGAGGAACATCAATGTTGTCTGTTGAGAGTTGTAGTTGGCGCCTGCGTGATTAAGTAGACATTGTTGGCAGTACTGTGCCAACTCAATGAATGATGTCTTGTTGAGTGATATGAACTCGACCACCTTCTCCATCTGCTCGTAGGTTGGCTGTATCGCTTGTTGTTGTTGCTGTGGCTGATTCTTGAGTGTATCCTGGTCGGTTAGGAATTGCTTAACTAGCTCGTAGATGAAGGGCGTGAGCTTGGTGAACAGATCGGTGATGTTGAAAGAGTTGGCGTTCTCGTGAATGATGCACTTCACAAGCAGGAGAGTGTCTACAGTGTAGGCGGCAGTGCCTCCGCTCAGTACCTGTGCGAGGAACTTTGTCTTGTCGTCTGATGTCAAGTATCTCAACAGTCGCGACATTGCCTGGTGCAGCTCGATGTCCTGCGTGGCGTCGCCAGATGCACCATTTCCAAGGTTGCTGCTCAGGTACTCCATCATCCAACTTCCAGATCCACCCTTGTGCAGCCACTTGTCGATTCTGTCGTGTTCACTGTCGGCCAGGTGCTTGGGGAGAAGAGCCAAGAGTCGCGCAGTCACCTGTCTAAAGCCAGCGGTGAATGTGGCCGGCTTCTCCATGTTGGTGAGCAGGTACAGCACCTTCCTGTACAAATGAATGTTGGCTGGTGCGTTCGTGATTGGATGTGAGTCGAGCATGGATCGCAGCTGCTCCATGATCGTGCCATTGACCTCGATGCCATCGGATATCTGTGTGATCTCCTCGAGAAGCATGACAACGCAGTGAGTGTCGCGCAACTCCCTGTTGAAGAATGTGATCAATCGTTCATAGAAACTGACCACCTGAGCCTCCTTCATTGCAGCCATGACAGTGGCAAGGAAGCTGGACAGACAATCAAATAGTTCGAGCTTGCGAGTCATTGATGGTGATGGCGTTGATTGTTGTTGCTGCTGTTGTGCCGCCCAAAGAGCGGCGTTGATGCAAAAGTCTGGTGAATCGATGGACCTAAAGAGTGGCGCCAAGACTTGATCAAAGGCGGCGGAGGAGCTGGCGTTGGCCATGGCCTCGGACAGGCCCAGTGTGGGTGTGGTCAGCACGTCCATGATGACGCGACGACGGATGTTTGGATTGACGTGGCCGAATCCTCGGCGCAGAAGGATGGTCAGCCAGAAGGCTGACTTGGTGTGATCGGTGATGGATGCTCGTGCGAATGGTTGCTGCTCATTGCAAGACGATGTGAACAGAAGTTGCAGCTGCGACCAAACTGGCTTGAACAGATGTGACTTGGTCTCGTTGAATGCTTCATAGAGTGATATGTACAGTGACCATTGCTTGGGGTTGAATGGAAGGTACTGCTGCCAGGCTGAGCTGGGCAGCGCGATCAATGTCTTCAAGAGATGCAGCGACTGTTTGCGAGGCACATTATCATTCTCCAACAGACTGTGGAACAATACCTGTGCCAGATGAGGCTTGGCCAGTAAGTTGAATGGTGCTGGAGTCGATGAAGTCGATGGCTTGCTGGCCACGGTGAGCTGCTCAAAGAAAAGTCGCTGGAATCGGAAGAACAGTTTGAGTCGCTCATTTTGATCGGGAAGCTGGAGAATGGCGTTGTACATGAGTTCCAGCCACTGCTTGTTGACCGAGAGGATGGTCTCAAGACAGGAGATTGAGTGTGAGCGGATGGTTGAGTTTGAAGACTTCAAACCTGTGAAGAGGATGGACATCTGGTCGTGCATAAAGTCGGCCGGCAGACTGACAATGTACTTTGGCTGCAGAACTGCAGTCGTCAGCTTGATGGCAAAGCGCTGGATGGTCCTGTTGTCATTGTACTGACTCTGCTGCAATGCCAGAACAGAGACCAGCAGTGTCTGTGGCAGTCCTCGCACACTCTTTGCGTTCAGACTGACTATAATATTGGCAATAATAGATGTTATCTCGTCGATATGATCACTCTTCTCTCCAGAGTACTTTATAAAGTGACTCTGTACCAGGCAACACAATGAGGATACGTCTTCAGTCGTCTGCTTTGTTACCTCGTCCAACAATGTGAACAAGAATACAATGTAGGCAAAGTGATTGCTAAGATTGTATGTTACTGCCGTTGTTGTAGTTGTTGTAGTTGGTTGATTGTTGACTCTTGGACTTGGTGGGGATACAGTGGCCGTTGGTATTGTTTGTAATTGATTCTTTAGACATGTTGATACCTCTTTGGTCAACTTGGCACTGTCCAATTTATAGGCTGCTTCAATAACATTGATAATCGATTGCAACAACTGTCTAGAATGATACATCTGTATTACATCCTTACTATTACACTCATAAATCTTCTTTAATAACTTCTCCATTTTGTTGTTGATGATGATAATATATCTTGATTATTCGTTTGATTGATTGATAGATAGTTAGTTAGTTAGTTAGTTAGTTTGTTGTTTGATGGAATGATTGATTACAACTTACAATTATAAGTGATGGTTGTACTTATAATTAATGGATGAATGAATGAATGAATGAATGGAGTGAGAAAGAGATAGAGAGAAGTGAGAGATATAAATAAACCAAACAAGATGAGTGAGCGAGTACACATCTGACAAAGAGTGACCTGACTGACATACTGATTTTGGTCAGATGTTTCAGTGGTTTGATACCAAACAACCCCAAAAAAAAACGAGTCGTTAAATCAATAATTTAATAATATCGAGTGTGTTGATTGAATGCGATGCCCGATGATTGGTGTGTGGGTGTGGTGTGTTGGTGTAGGAGGGGGCATGTATCTCTCGGGGCTACTACTATCCCAAACCATCAGAAGGAGGGAGGGTAGGGACATGACCTTATGAGCATCCCATTCATCAACACTCTCTATCATACCACCTTCCCACCTTTCTCGTACATCAAAGTCAGTGATCATCAGATATCTAGATATTGGGCAACACTCACTCACTCCACTATTGTAGTTATACTTCCGACAACGGAGGCACAGACACTTTATATCTCCTCTTCGGGATAGTCCCCTACTTTCAGGTGCTTGGCACGAACGAAACATCCGTACTTGTCACCTTGACAGTCAAAGTATCGCACGCCTTTCAGTGTTCCGTTGTTCTTGCCTTGAGGCAGGTCCAGGCTGATGCCGATCCAGTAGCCACTGGCAGCTCCCTCCACTTTGCCAATGTACGCCACGCTTCCAATGCGACCAAGGTCATCTGATATAATCAAACATCTATCGCCAACCTTGATATCTGTTGGTTCGTTGGCAAACTCGTCGACGACAGCAGCAGTTGTAGTGGTAGTAGGTGCAGGCGTTGAAGATTGAGTGGCGGCAGCAGATGCAGCGGCAGCTTGATCCTGTTTCCATTTGCGATAGGTACCATCACGTTGACTGTACTCTGCATCTGACATTTGAGCACGTTCGATACTTGAAGTGTCTTGAAGTTGTGCAATATAGTTGTTTGGATCACTGTCTATAATATGTATATTGAGTCCAGATGTGAGACCCTCTACATTAGACAGCAGTTTGTTGTCATCGTCCAACTGATTGATTCTAACAGTCATCTTATCAGCCTCTCTAACCTGTAGTGTCATATACTTTGTCTCTGTACCAACGAATCGATGCAGCTATGTGAATATGTTAGCGAACATTGGAGTTAGTTCAGCCATTGAATGCGATTGAATGAGCGAATGGATTACCTTCTCCTTTAGTTGTTGAACAGTTTGATCAAGTTGGAAGTTCTTCCAGTTGTTTGCTCCGAGCACATCGTCTGACAGTACTGAGTGAGTGATCTCCAGACGCACTTGACCTTCGGGCGCCTTCAGTTGTGAGGGATCATTGTCTCCATGACCAAGAACAAAGTTTCTCAAGTTGTTAAAGTCGTCACTCATTCTATATATCTATCTCTAACTATCTATACCTGTATATATATTATCTATTCTCTCTTAAATGTAAAGTGATAATAATAAACGACGAACAGCGACAAGTCGAAGGTTGGGAAAGTTTGAAATCTGAATGAAATTTCAACTAGTTTCGGTTCCCGCATTCGGGAATCAAAGTTGGCGCCCAACTCTACCAATCAGGACCTTTCAAAGGTCCTAAATGATCTCAAGATACAATCACCTTTCATATCGTTACATTCTTTCAGAATGAAACTCAATGACAACACCAACTATATATTACTATGATCGTGGAGTGATCTTCCGTGTGCTCATCAATCGATTTCTCATCAGAACGATCATCGACTCATTGTCATGGCGTGTTGTAAACAGGAGGACATTACAACATAGGATCAATGAGCTCGCCAAATATGGCAGAAACAGCCACAATGACGAACCAATACCTAAACATTGCTTTCGCTACAAGTACCATCACTGGACTGATGCAGAGTCCATGTTCAAATATCGACATCATGGTCTGTTGCGTGATCGAATCAAACGCAACCTATACATCAACTTCACACACTCCACTCCATTGATCATGTTCAATCATGGTGATGTTGACAAAGAGACTTTCATGGATGTCTATCTCAAGTATCAACGATACTTCACAGATGTTGCGTTACTCAGGTATGCTGTCCAAGCCAACAACAAGCTCGCTGTCTTGGTGCTCTGGCATCAAACATCTCCAGTGATCATGGATCGAAACTTTTCGTTACTGATCGATGCGGTCCAGAGTGGATCATTCATTGTGCTCGGCTTCCTCTTGGACTCGAGCAATGATCAGATGTTGGGCAGGTTCTTGGATACTGTCAAATCCAAGTACATGCATCACTTCTACTCATCAGCATCAACCATTCGATACGTTTTGGATGCCAACCACTTCCCTCCAGCACTAATCAATCTGGTCAAGGAGGAAGCATACTCATTCTCTCAGTGTATAATATCCACATGTGATCAACAACTAATTGATCAACTGCTGATCGAACATAGTCGGGCATCAACCACTAGAGGTCACCCACGATTACGGGGTGTAGTTGAGTTGCTTCCAAATGCGTCGCCAGCTAACCAACTGGCACATATTGAGATGATGTTTATGCCCGTACCAAATGACGACAGGACTTGGCATGAACGATCACTCAAACATCTTGAGTCTTCCAAGTCGACAGCACATTCAATATTGAAGTACAAGAGTTTGGCACCAACTCATTCAGCTCGGGTTAATGACTGCATGGGAGATGAACAGAGGATGGTGTTTGTGAAGCTTGGCAACATCAAATGGGAGTTCGAACACTCACATTCAAAAGTCCATATCAAATCACATGCAGTGATCATCAAGTACTTGACACACCAGTACGTACTCACTGGAGACTGCATGCTCATACCATTCATCATTGAACAGCCAGGTCATGGATGCGACAAAGATGATATATCGGATTTGATCCAACAGATCATCAGACATGGCAACCTCAATCAGATAATCGTGGCACTTGAAGTGTTGAACAACATAAGCATTCTCGACAAGGTTATTGATGATCCTAGATTCAGAATGGGTTGTCTCCAGGGAGACATGTACAACTCATTCCTCGAAGCCGATGACTTATCAAACAGTTTGGATGTGATCAAGTATCTAAACGAAAACAAAGTCGTTCAGAGTTTCACCATGGCCAAACCCAACATTGTACTTCACATCCAGCAGCTGGAGTTCCTGATGTCAAATGAGAACAAGATATTTCCAACTGATGCATTGAGCCTTAGATTGGTATTGATGGAAATGCATCACATCGACTATGTGCTCCAGGTCAACCCATCATTCTTCCAACCAGCGACCCACAGCGACTACTATGGATGTGGATACTACCATCAGTTGAACATAATAGTCTACTCATTGTACTTTTTTCAACATCAATGGCCACATCAATGTTATGATCATCGTGCTCAAATGTTGGACTTTCTCAAATCGATCATTCATCATTCAGTAGGCAGAAGAAATTTATTCTTGGTACTTATATTCTTTGTCCAAAATGGTCGATCCAGACACTACATTGAGGTGATCAAACTTCTGTTCGAGRATGCTAAGACAATCATCATCATTAAGAAAAGAGTATGAGATAATAGATGGACCCAGTTCAATCATTGGAAGAAGTAGTGTGGACGTGTTTGATTACCTGAAGCCCCAAAACCAAGATATACACTACATATTGGAAGTAGCCGTGGCCATTCAGGTCCTGATCAAACATATTTACAAACATCACATTCACATGTTGAGGTTTAACAAGGACAAGGACAGTGCCAATGAAAAGGCATCCATGGATATGATTGAGTCAACCACTTTGGATGATTGGTTCAACATGGAGTGTGGCAAGAATGAAACAGTTTCATTCACCTGTAGCAAATTCTTTAGATAAGCTGATGTAAAGAGATAATATAATAAGTGCTTGTTTGATTGATCATTCGATCTATCGCTGCCTATAATATTTAGTATTTGAAATAGTACTTGAAGTATTCTTTCTCTCCCTCATTTGGACTTCATGCTCGAAATCATTCAATCATACACTTCAATCAATCTATGACATTGCATTACATTCAGAATGGAAACAACAATGACAACAAAGATGTATAACAATGATCGTGGAGTGATCATCCATGTGCTCATCAATCGATTACTCGTCAGAACTATCATCGACTCATTGTCATGGAGTGATATAAACAGGAGGACATTACAACATAGGATCAATGAGATTGCCATACATGGTAGATACAACCCCGATCACCCAGAACCAATACCTAAGCATTGCTTTCGCTACAAGTACCATCACTGGACTGATGCAGGGTCCATGTTCAAATACCGACATCATGGTCTGTTGCGTGATCAAATCAAACGCAACCTATACATCAACTTCACACACTCCACTCCATTGATCATGTTCAATCATGGTGATGTTGACAAAGAGACATTCATGGATGTCTATCTCAAGTATCAACGATTCTTCACACACCCAGACTTGCTCAGGTGTGCGGTCCAAGCCAACAACATGCTCGCTGTCTTGGTTCTCTGGCATCAAACATCTCCAGTGGTCTTTAAACGAAACCCTTGGTTTCTGGCTGATGCAGTCACAGTCAGGAGTGCACCGTTCACCGTGCTCAAGTTCATCTATCACTCTATTCGCTTTAACAAAATTAAGATGTCAAAGCTATTGAGTATAATCACTTACAATGGCATGGATCACTTCTACTCATCAGCATCATCGATTCAATACATTATGGATATCAAGAATAACTTCCCTCCAGCACTTATCAATATGATCAAAGATGGTGCATATAATCACTCTGGCACTATAATATCCACGGGCGATCGACAACTGATTGAACAACTGTTGTTCAATGATGGCCAGCTCTACAAGCCAAGCCACTACGATCGAGCAATTAACGAAGATGAGTTGCTGCCGAATGCGCCACCAGCTGAACAACTGGCACATATTGAGATGATGTTTAGACAGGAACCAAGTGACGACGGTGTGACTTTGGAAGAGCGATCACTCAAACATCTAGAGTCGTCCAAGTCGAAAGCTTTTTCAATACTGTCACAGTATAGTAGTTTGGCAACAACAACAACTCATTCATCTCAAGTTGGAGACTGCATTGGAGATGAACAAAGGATGGTGTTTTTGAAGCTTGGCGAACGCAGGTTCTACGGCGAGATGAAATCACGTGAAGTGATCATCAAGTACTTGATACCTCAATATGTACTCACTGGAGACTGCATGCTCATACCATACATCATTGAAAGATCAGGCCGTGGATGCAACAGCAATCATGTGTCGAATTTGATCAAGCAGATCATCAGACATGGCAACATCTATCAGATCATTGTGGCACATGAAGTTTTGGAAGAGAGCGATGTCCCTGAATTTAGAATGGATTTCTTTAATGGTGATATATACAACTCATTCCTCGAAGCGGATGACGTATCAAACAGTTTGGAGGTGATCAAGTATCTAAACTCCAAGAATGTTGTTCAGAGATTGAATACGATCACGATCAATCCCTGTGTGCTTAACGACCAGCAGTTGAAGTTTATGATGTCCGATGACAACAAGATCTTTGAAATCTGTCAATTTAGACATCGGTTGTTGTTGTTGGAAGCTCATCATATTGATTATGTGCTCCAGGTCAAGCCATCATTCTTCCAACCATTGTCCCCCAATTCCGGACAATATCTCATTGATAGAATGTTCGAAGAGTTGAACATTATTATCTTCTCATTGTATATTGTCCAACATCCAGAACATGGCAGTCGTACTTTATTATTGGACTTTCTCAGATCAATCATTCATCATGGTAAGGGAGGATATTCACATGCATTGATATTCTTTGTCCAACATGGTCGATCCAGACACTACCTTGATGTGATCAAACTTCTGTACGACTTTGATCATATGAAGGACCAGACTCATTATCCTTCATTACTCGATACAATCATTGGAAGAAGTAGTGTAGAGGTGTTTGATTATCTGAAGCCCCTAAAGGGGATACCCTTAATCCTAGAAGTAGCCGTGTATAATGATAATATGGAATTGATCAAACATATTTACAAATATCATTTTGACCTTTGGAGGCATAAATGGAGCAATTCCAGTTGGATATTCAATCATATCGATGATGACAAAAGATCAATCAATCTTAAACAATAAGTTAATAATAAACTACCCTCAACCCTTGCCCTTACCTGTCGCTTGGAGGAAATTGTTCAGAACACTCCTTTCTCTCATTTCGAGAACAAACAAAGCCAACTTTGATTCAAAGAGACTTACTAGTGTACAACATGTAGTTATAATAATAATAATAATGGATAAAGAATATCAAATAAGAGTACAATCAACAATAATGTTGGTACTTACAAATAGAACATTTGTAAGAGCAATCATAAAGTCTCTTTCATTGAATGTTGTGAACAAGAGGACAATAGTACGTTGGTTGGGATCAGGTAGTTTGAGAGATCCACAAGGGTACACTCATTCAGGATTCAGAACTAAGTACAATGACTGGACTGATGCAGAGTCACTGCTCAAACATCGTCATCTAGGTCTACTAAGAGATCGTATCAAATGCAATCAATATCTAAGGTTCAATAGACATACTGCACAGATAATGTTCAGTTATGGACCAATTGACAAGGACACCTTCAATGCAGTACATAACAAGTATCAACAATTCTTTAAAGATCAATATATATTCAAACACATACTATATAATGCGATAGTCAAGTCTGCTGGTAGCAACACCGATGTTGTGAGCAAGTTGTTGTTCAATAATCCAAATGCATTGGAATCAAATAACCTGGTTCTTGGGCATATACTAAACCAACTATACAACTGTGGAGCATTCGAGATGATAAAGGTGTTACACGATACTGGACATAACATTGAGGTGTCAAAAGATCATACCATCAGTTGTGTTTTCAGGGCACCAGCCGCATCAATACGATACTTTCTTGATCCCAACAACAAGTTCAATCCAAAGCTTATCAATCTGGTCAAATCAAGTGCGAACCTCCCTTATTATGCTAGTCTGATCATTTCCAAAGGTGATCAACAACTCATTAATGAACTTTTGACCATCGACGTCGTTAGACAAATCAAAGGATCACCAATCGACCAATCAGACACCAAACTCAATGATCTAACACTATTTTATATTGCAAAGTCCAAGAGCACTACATTGACAATACTGTCATCAACATCGCATACGAGTCAAGACACAGACATTGGTGATGTCAAACGTATGACATTTGTCAATGGTCAAGCAAGGAGACAGTGCAATGTGACTGTGCACCAGTATATAATCACTGGTGATTGTATGCTCATACCTTTCATGATGACAGACTATGATAAGCTGGATGTAAGATTCATAATCAATGAGTTAATCAAACATGGCAATGTCACACAGATCATTGTGGCACTGGGAGTGTTGGACAATGTGATCTTACCGAATCAGACAGGTCATCATAAATGTGATGATCGATCATTATACTTTGGTGATATGTACAATGCATTCTTGGATTCAGAACTAATGTCCAAGAGTTTGGAAGTCATCAAGTATCTAAATGATCATCACGTGGTACAAACGATGGATAGGCGATCGCATCTTCGAGACGACGTAATCCTGGACTCACCTCGTACTCAACAAGCACTTGAGTTCCTCATGTCCATTGACAACAAGATATTCCCATTGGCATTGCTAAAGAGAAGACTTGTTTTGTTTGAACCTAGAGATATCGATTATGTCCTCAACAACAACCCATCATTCTTTGAAGTATACACTTATGTTGGTCGACCCAAAGCAGAACTGGATGTATTGGTGTATACTTATCATGCCGCTCAATCAATCAATAACTATGACTTGGGACTAGTCAGATCAATCTTGAATGCTATTCCACCTGGTCATCGATCTGGATATTTGGAATCGACATTTCTATACTTTATCTCTAATGGCAGAATGAACATGGATGTGATCAAGATGATGTTGCAGGGATTACAATTCAAACCAACATATTCATTACTCTCTCTTCTTGGAGCATCGGGCGATGTAGGTCTGTTCGATTGTGTATTCAAGTATGGCGGTCTATTGGAGTCCAAACAGGACATTTCAAACACTCTCAAGGCAGCAGTGTTATATCGCCAGAAAGGATTGATCAATCACATTACCACCAATTACAAAAACCATTATTCTAGACAGCCTCTGGAGTCATAAATAAACTCGAGTACTATAACATAATTGGTACTTTGTGTACCATTCTTGTTGTTTCTATTACAGTTACAATATTGGTAGGATGGATGCTGATGCGCTTATGATGGATGTTGTATCAATCAATCGACCAAGAGTGAAATTAGACTGCTCTCCAGTGGGTACAGTTGCTGAATGGTCTGCTGTATCTCCTTCAGATTGGATAGCTTCTTGTTGTGAATATAGTGTAACGCTAACTCTTGATATCCACTATGTATGTGTATGGGTGATGGATTGGTTCCAGTTCGAAAGTTAGTGAGTCTTGAATGATCAAGTCAATGAAAGGAATACATACGACTGGGGCTCGAGTGAGGTGGCCAGCTTGAAGGCACGCTCGGCCGTGTCTTGGTTGTTGGCCTTTTGACAAAGATGACCAATCTCAATGCATTTCTTGCCGAGATAGGAGAGGGTGTTCTCATCGGGATTGGCAGAGAGCAATGCTGTCCTGTTGCTCTTGATGGCCTCGGCAATCAATGGAACCAGGTCCAAAGCAGTCTGGTAGGCTTCACTATTGATACATATCTGGAACTTGAGATGATTGGAGATACGATTGAGTTGCAGACACTCCTTGGCATAGCCGCGCACCGTGAGGAACTTGGCCATCAGGTAGTGATACTTGGGGTCGACCATTGCAGCACACTTCATAGCCTGTTCAATCAACTCCATTTGTGTCAGTGACAGGAACTTGAACAAATAGTGAGTCAGTGGGAGGCAGTAGAAGCGATGGCTGCTGTCCACCACGACCAGGCCCTCATTGTTGACCTCGACCAGGGCGATCGGGCCAGCAGGTCTGTACTGTGGCAGTAGTGAGAAGCTCTGGTTTGGCTTTGTATTTGACATTGAGCCCGACGAGACCTCGTACAGATCCTCAGGGAACACCACGCCATTCATTGATGCCAAGATCAGTGGCGAGCTCTCATGATCATTGGGGAAGACTAACAATTGTATGGTTGACGAGTGAGTTAGTAACTTGATTGATTGATTGAATGAGTGAGTGCACTTACGACATTGTATATCATTGGCGGTTGAGAAGAAAAGGATGTTGTGGTGCCAGAGGGCCGATGTAAGGGTAAGGGGCCAGCGACACACGAGTTGGATGCTGGGTCTGATCTTGAAGAGACAGAAGTGATTGGTATACACAAAGACACAGAAGGTCTGGTTGTGATCCCAATACATCCTCAGGGGAGGTGGCATCTGTTCGCCAACAGGCTGCAATGTCCACCAATCGTACAGCTGCAATGACTTGGACTCATTCTCTTGACCCGATGTCTGAATGGGTGGTTCCAGTGGTGCCGAACTTGTTGGAGAACTTGCGCCGGTCGATGACGCCGACGCCGATGAGCCCAACGCGTTCTCCCTGTGATAGACGCCGAGCAACAGTCCACTGCTCAGCTTGTCCTCGTTGGTGTGCAATGTCAGCTCCTGCGTGGCGTTGCTTGGGAACTCGCGAGTCTTGAGTACAATCTTTGATGTGGCCTCTTCCTCCTTCTTCTTCTTGGTGGTTAGGACGCCAAGTGTGAGCTTCTTCTTCTTGACTGGGTCGTTCGAGCTGTCAAAGACGCGCTCGACGCGTCCGAATCGCTCGACGCCATCTTCTTTGCCGCGTCCACTCCAGGCCACATCGATGGCCGCGCCCTTCTCCAGCAGCTTCCATGCTCCAATCTCGTAGACCTGGTACTGGCCCGTCATGACGTAGTGCACGCTCAGACGGCGGCCTGAAGGACTGATCTCCAGACGTACGGGGTCGCATGCTGCGATCGGTATCTCCTTGATGACTGTACGTTCGGCGTTGATGATGCCAGTGAGTGGCAGTGAGTTGAGGAAGCCATTGTATGGGAAGTACACGTGCTCCCCGCCCTGAACGGCTGTGGCGTACACGGGCAGTGCGCTGGCCATCGTCGACAGCAGGGTGAGGCTCCTGTTGACCCATGCCAGCCACAAGTTTGGCTGAAGTGGGTGCTGCATCATTCTGTACAGCTTCACCTTGTCCTTCTTGGCCGGGTTCAGGATCTGGTCCAGATCAAACACCTGCTCCTTGATGGTGCTCTGCGAGCGACTGAGCAGAACGACCTGCGCTGGGTTCTTCATTGTGAGCATGATGTCCTGTTGGAAGCGTGGATGATAGAATGGCTCGACGCTGGCAAACTCCCTCTTGCCACAGTTGACCTTGGACACCTCCTTCATCGTGACAATGTCATAGATCAAAACCACTCTGTCTGATGTGAGCACCAAGATATGTCCAGTCACATGATCATAGGATATATCTATGATCTCGTGTACCTTTGGGAACTGAGTCGCCAGTGTACCTGTCCTAATGTTCCACAAGCATGTGAATCCATCACTACCAGCAGTTACCAACAAGTCGCCCTCGACCTGGAATTTGTTTGATTGATTGATTGAATGAGTGAGTTATTGTGATTGATTGTGAGAAATCACGTGACGAACATACCTCGATAGACTTCATCTTGGTGATGGTCGTGTTGTTCTTTGAGTGACCACCGGTCAGTGGCTTCTCAAGCTCCCATTTCTCAACGTTCCAGATGCGAACGGTGGAGTCGCTGCAGCCAAAGGCTACGAGGGGCGAGTTTGAGAAGAACTCGATGGAGGTGGGCGGCTTCAGCTCAAAGATGGGCACCTTGACCTCGCGTATACGCTGCGAATGGTAGTTGATAAAGACGATGCGGTTGTCTGCCACAACGACGATGTAGTCATCGCTGCCAATAGTGTTGGCCACGCTTGTGCCTGCACCCGCCTTCACATTCTGTAGCTTGCCCTGAGATGTCTTTGCCTTGCGATCCTTGATTGCACGCGTGTACTTATCGTAGAAGTGCAGGAACCTCACCTGACCCATCTTCTCCAGCTTCTCGTTGACCACGTTTGCGTTGTTGTCACCGATGTCGCCGGCTGCGGCAACTCTCGCGCTGGCCACTATATGATCGTTCGAGACGGAGGGGTGGGCACCAACTCGCACGGTATTGTTGGGCGAGCGATGCAACGTGTTGTTCATGTTCATGTTCATGTTGATGTTCTGTGTTGGCGACACGAGCGTGTAGTTGCTGGACATTGGCGAGGCGGGTGAGAGTGGCGAGTTCTGCGCGCTGAGTGTCGACGTGACTGTGAGTGAGTTGGGAGATGTGGCTGTGCCCGAGCCGCCCGACAAGGGGAACGGCACGGGGAAGTTGGCCAGCGCCGACAGCGTCGGTATGCGGCGCTGTAGCAGCTGGAGCTCGCGACGCTCCTCGTCATGCTGGCCAATCGAGAAGTTGAGTATCTTTTGCGAGGTGATGTAGTTCTGCACGACGATGTTGTTGTCCTGGTCGGCGTACAATAACCATGGGTGCACTGGATGCATGTCCATCGGGTTGAACGTACTACTATTCTGTTGTATCTTATTCCTAAACACTACATAGCTTGCAATATCTGCATGTGATGATGATGTTGTTGTCGTCGTTGAGTTGCTGGCGCCACTGTTGCTCGATGCAACTCCAGAAGTCTGTGATGCCATGAACAACTAAATATATAAATATATAAATATGTATGTTTATTATCTGTACGAATGAATGATTGTTTGGGTGTAAACTTTTTTGATCATCACCAAAAAAACTGGTGTGATCATTCACAAAGTCACACACTCCAGTAAATCTCAATCTGATCAAATTTAGATCTCTATTCATATAATTGAAATCTAACAAGCTCTAACAAATAATTATTTATTATTTAACTATTATTATAAATTATTTAGTTGGATTGATATTGATACTCTATTATTATTATTAATATATATATATAATGTAACTATTCGAACAACGAGTTGACTTGAGAACATTGCGCCGAGCCCTCCAACTTGAGGGCGTAGTACTTCTCCATTGTTGTCGCTGACTTGTGTCTGCTCAGAGCCTTGACGTCTTGAAATGATGCTCCAGACGCCAATGCCTTTGTTATGACTGCCGCGCGTGTTGAGTGTGCTCCATATATAGATGTATCGATGCCAGCCTCCTCCATGACCTCCAATGACAGTTTGGTGATCCAGTCTGCCGATAAGCACTGATGTGGGGGCTGTGTTGCGATGAAAACTCCAGCTTGATTGGACTTGTTCCTCCACTTCTTGGTGCTATTGAGATACTCCTTCMATGCATTGAACGGACAAACCCTTGATGCAGCGGCGCCGCTGACTGGTTTGAGTACCAATGTTGATTGACTTGCCGATGCCCTTTGTTCCTTGGCATTGACGATTGGGCCCTTGATTGAAGTATTGGAGACCACCAGCGATGAGAATGCCCAGCGCGCCAAGTCTGATGATCGTGCGCACAGTGCCAGTCTGACCAGTACCAGCGTTCTCTTGAGAAGGTCGATGTCGGACCTTGCTCGCTTGCTATAGTTATCGCGAATGAAGTTAATAACTATCGTCGGGTCCCATACCTCTGAATACTTTGGCTTCGACGGCTTCTTCTTGGCGAGACCTTGAAGCAGCCGTTTCGTCGATTCATCGTCCAGTGCGTCCATGCGTGCCAGTTTGCGAAGTGAAGAGAGAGCAGAGCGGTGCGTGTAGATGTAGGACGTACTGTAGTCCTTGTGACCGAGGTCGGCGATGAATGCATTGACCATCTTGGTCGATATGTCTGTTGGTGAGCTGTTGTTGGCCATGGTGAAGGTCGACCACCTCCTCCACACTGCGTCGTATGCCTTGAGCGTGCCTGGTTGCCATGCGTTGTGGATGAACACCATGTCAGCCGCCTCTATGTCGTCGATGAAGTAGTCCACCGCCTCTAGGAAAGTACTAGGTATGCRAGCTTCCACCTCTCCCTCAGCTCCGGTCTGATCTGGCTGATTGACCGTTGCTTCAAACAGTGATCGAAGGTCCCTAGTACTGTGATCTGGGCTTGCTCGGTCTCCAACTCTTTTACGAGGGGATACCACGGTGCGACTAACCACAGAGGGAACACGAKCACGGATGATGGGCGACCGCTCTCGCGCCACTTGTCGATTGCTCGGGGTACCATGCGTGGAGGGGGAWACAGATACAGATGGTCCTTTCTTCCCCACTGAAGGCTGAACGCGTCTTTGTCGAACGTGCAATAGGACTTGAATCGGTGATTGTGGTGTGATGAGAAGAGGTCGATGATTCTTCCTGATGACGGTCTCCACTGGTCGAGGAGTTCGCGTATGACTTGGCGTCGCATTGTCCAGCCGTACCGGGCTGTAGCCCTGGCCGTTGTCTCTCCTCTCGACAACTGGTCTGGTGTCGTGTTGAACATCCCTGGAATGTGTTCCACCAGGATCACCACCTTCCTGCTGAGGCACTGTTTCCAGAAGTCCTCCACCCTGGTCGAGAGGTGAAGGAGCTGACCGCCCTGTTTGGACAGGTATGATAGCGCTGTCGTGTTGTCCGTCCTGACCACCACTGTGGTGTTGCTGAGATCTTGCCCGAGATGGTTGAATGCTCGAATGACTGCTTCGGTCTCTCTGGCGTTGGACGACCATTGGGCCTCTTCGTCTGACCAACGCTCTGCGTGTGATTGCACTTCCTTCTCCTTGTGGTGTATCACTGCTCCCCATCCGTACTCCGCCGCGTCTGATTGGAGCGACCAATCTGCCTCGATTGGTGGCTTTAGTGGCTTGCCGTTCCACTCCTTGAGTACCACCAGCCAAGCCTCCAGCTCGTCTGTCACGGCCTTGGGAACGTTCAGGACCTTGTCCCATTCTGCCGCGTGTTTCCTCAGCGAGTCGGTCAGGAATCGATGTACTACCCTCTGGTAGAGACGTTGGGGTATGACCGCGTCCTTGAGTGCTGTTAGCTTGCCCTTCAGGCCTGCCAGCTCTCTGATTGTGCACGTTGCTCTTTTGGTGAATGCTCTGATCTCTTTCTTGAGYGCTGTCTTCTTCCTTGCTGGCACGATGAAGCACATGGATCTTGAATCGATGTCGAAGCCTAGATATTCTTGGCGTTGGGTTGGCGTTAGTTGTGACTTCTCTTCGTTTAACAGAAAGCCCAGCTTGGTCAACAAGTTGACCGCTAACCTCGTGTGTTCCTCGCACTGCACTGGTGTCCGACCAATCAGAAGTATGTCGTCCAGATACCCTACGACCCTGATTCCCATGCTCCTCAATCTCGCTAGCACTGGGCGCAACAGTTCGGTGAACAGTCGTGGTGCCGGAGCTAGACCAAAGGGAAGAGAKCGGAACCTGTAGTGCTTCCCCTTCCACATGAATCGGAGGAAGTCCCTGCTCCGCTTGTCCACCAGCACGTTGTGATATGCCTTCTTGATGTCGATCTTGCACATCCACTCCCCTTTTCGCAGCAGGTGCTTGATGTCCTTGAGACCCTCCATCTTGAACGACTCGTGCACCACGTACTTGTTGAATGGTCGAAGGTTGAGGCACGGTCTCCTTGAACCGTCTGGCTTTGGGATGGTGAACAGCTCGGAGTAGAAGCCTTGGTTTGGCGCGCACGGTGATACCACCTCTATCACCCCTTCGTCCAACATGGTGTCYACCTCCTTGGTGATCCAGACCTCGTCCTCTGGGCCTGCAGATTGGTTGGTGGGAGGTCTTGATGGCCTTGTCTTGGAGTTTAGGTCGATCTTCACTCCTTTTACTATCTTCAGAGCCTGACCTGGAAGGGCCATCTGCTTCCAGACTGCTATGAAGCGGGCTAAGCGGCCGCCCAACTTTACTGCTTGGTGCTGCTGCTGCTTGGTGGTTTCGAATGCCTCCCGTCGCTCCGAAACCCCTTCGACTGAGGTTGACTCCCGACTGGCGAGTACCCCGTCTGAGAAGGCTGACTCGCTGACGGCACAGGCTGGACGGCTGCCTGTGGCTGCACGAACTGCTTCGAGTGTGCACCAGCTTTCTTTGCTTTCGCCTTCTTTGGTTGTTGTTGTTGCTTGTTGAACAACGGCGCGACTGCTTTGGACCTCTTGTCTGCCTCCTCCAACTTGTTGATGACCTGGTCGTTGATGAGGCAGTCTTGGTCGTTGTTGGACGACACCGAGAATAAGTGCGCTCTGCTCGGCATCGCCATCTTCAACCTGAGGTTGTCGATCGAAGTGACGACGTTGGCAATGGTTACCAGACACGTCTCGATCATCGTCGCGAATGTCTCCTCTGAATCTGGGTCCAAGATCGTTACCATGTCCAACAATGGGAGGGATACTGTCGATGGCCTTCATCTGTACAATGTACAA
>NW_012236529.1:715250-848694 GCF_000787575.1 Acytostelium subglobosum LB1 | reverse complement strand
TGGCCTTGTTCGGGAAGTCCCTGGGGGACCGACCGCGCTCGACACCCACTTGAGTGTGCGCATTCCACGATCTGGGCTATTGAATAAGTCTGACCTTGAGTCTATGAAGTCAATAGCCTCTTCAGAGAACCTGTCACTCATGAAATGAGCGGTTATTTCTTTTTTGTTATTCTTTGGGTTTTTTTTTTTTTTTTTTGTTTTTTTTTTTTTTTTTTTTTTTATTTTATAGTAACTTTCTATATCGACGATCTTACTGCTGCTGCTGTTGCTCCTGTCTTCGCGGTCGCTATCGTTGTCGTTGTTGCCACTGCTACCTTCATCCTCTTCACTTGATCTCGCAGGTTTCTTGCCTTCTCTCTTCTCGAAGGCTCTCATCCTCTGTTGCATATCACCCAACATTCCAAACAACCTCTCGAACTTGGTGTTAACGTCATCCTCTTGTACATCCTTCTGTTCATCCTTCTGTACATCCTTCTGTTCATTCTCCTTCTGTACATCCCCCCCATCCTTCTTGTTTCTTGATCTTGATCTTGACATTATTAAAGTAAACGAGTTATATATTTATATGGTGGTAGTCCAAATGAAATAAACTAGATTGGAGGCTGTCTGGCGGCAGCTTTTTGATCACTCGCTCGCGCAGCTCACTCACACACATCATTTGGAAGATCCGAAATAAACCATACATACATTATATATAATCAGCCTGGTCGAAGTGAAAAACTGGTGTGATCATTCACAAAGTCACACACTCCTGTAAATCTCAATCTGATCAAATTTAGATCTCTATTCATATAATTGAAATCTAACAAGCTCTAACAAATAATTATTTATTATTTAACTATTATTATAAATTATTTAGTTGGATTGATATTGATACTCTATTATTATTATTAATATTCCTTTGTCTTGGAAAATTGTTTTGACCTCGAGCTGCCATCCTCTGTCTATGTATCTCTTCAATCTCTTTTGCAATATCCTCTTTAGTCCTATTCATTTCTCTTTTATAGTTAACTTCTAAAGATTCCACTCTCTTCAAATTATGATTCTGTTTTTGTCCAACCATTTTCATTATATTGGATTGATCAATGTTTGGTTGGGGATCAAAGATTGGTGGTGACTTAACTTGGACTTGGACTTGATCTTGATCATGGGCTAGGTCCTGGTTAAGTTCTTCAGACATTTGAGGAACTTTGGAATCATTGTCATTGATTAGTTCTGAATGATCAACAATTGCTTGGGGATCATCATTTAATTCATCCAAGGTAGGTTTTTGATCATTAGAGACAGGTTGTTGGGGAATATTCTGTGAGGATAATATCTTCACACTTGTTTCCAAGTCTACATCTTCAGGTTGATCTTCACCAACTAATTCATTTGATTTATGTACCACTCCTAAATGTTGGTTTTGTTCTTTTGGTTGAGTTTGTTCAGGTTGTTGAGTTTGTTCAGGTTGTTGAGTTTGTTGAGTTTGTTGAGTATCCCTTTTATGATAAAAACTATTAAATTTATTCTTTACTGATTTACAACCTCTCTTCACAAATTCGCCTATCTCTTCACGATATACATATATTCCTCCAAATGCACCTAATGCTCCTCCAACCAATAATATAATTAATCCCATTCTCATTCTTATTATTAATATTATTATTATAACTATATGTATAAAATGTATATTATTTGATTTACTCATACTGAGCAATATAAACAAAAATATTTACAAATTTATTGATATCAATTAATTAAACTCACAATTAATTCACCATCATCAATAATAAATTAATTTAAATAAAAATAATAAAGGAAAGTACCAATACCAAAATAGTGATTGGCATGCCAGACAACAACTTGGATGCACCACTTGGATGTGAAGTTGTAGTTGAAGTGGTGGTCGTTGTTGAATCCGATGGAGTACCGCTTGTTGTGGCTGATGTTGTAGTTGTAGTTGAAGTTGGTGAATCAGTTGTGGTCGATGATGGTGATGTTGTTGAGGTCGAAGTAGTCGAAGTTGATGTGACTGGAGGTGGAGTTGGAGTGTACTTGAAGATGAGTCCAGTTGCATATTGATCAGACACCTTGACTTCGAGTGGTTGGAATCCAGTTGGCAGTGGAGTTGGTATCTCATCCTTGAGCAGATCACATTGGATTGTTTGAGGGTCAAGCACCAGGACATTGTGACATGTCACAGTGTTGGCAATTTTAACTGAGAGATCTGTAGAGTTGGCAAAGTTGTCACCCTTGATAATGATGCGACCACCATTGACTCCGACACTGCCTGCGCTTGTGACGGTCGGTGGAAGATATTTGTAAGTGCCTGTGATGGCTGCACTAGAGACATTCATCAAGCTGACGGTGAGTGAAAGGTCCTTGCCAGAGCCTGCTTGCAAAGTGCAAGTTATGTTGGATGAGTGGGGCACAGTGGCAATCTTGACACACTGAGGGATGTATAGGTCGGCCTCACTGACATGGTCGGGGAACAAGGCCACTGGCGAGTTTATCTGGAACGTCACATTGCCACCACTGACAGGGGGCACGTCAGACACGAGGGTCAATGTCATTGGGTTGATCAGAGTGAAGGCGGTAGAGGTGTTGGCCCACATTCCAAGGAAGTCCAGATTGAGTACCGACACATTGATCAATTGTCCAAGTTGGGCACTCTTGGGGATGGTCACAAAGATCACCTGATCCGAGGATTGATCAGCACCAGGTTGTAGCGCATAAGGTGTCAACACACGTTGGCTGTCGTCACTGAGGAGTAATGACGTGCGGTTGAGCAAAGCCTGATTTCCCAATCGCTGGCCTTGGACAATGATCGAATTGCCGAATTGGAATGCATCAGAGACCATTGGACCGTAGGTAAAGCTGACCGAATCTGTGGAGGACACGCCATTGATTGCTACGACCACTGGCAAGTTGGATGACTGTCCTGTTGCCTTGGGCATATCACATACCAACTCTGTGGATGGATGAATAGCTTGCTCGTACACACACTCTACTCCACCGATCAGAACTGATGTCTGAGCATATGCTCCACTCCACAGATTGGACGCCAATTTAATACCAGACACTGTAACCTGTCCACCCTCATAGGGTACTGAGTTCACCCCAGTAACAACAGGCTCTAAAGTGATTGATTGATTGTTAGTTAATGATTGAATGGTTGATTTAGTGGTGGATATACTCACTGACGGTGACGATGTATGGTTCGGGCATGTCTGCTCCATTGACACTGATTGAGAATCCTTTGTAACCTGGGATGTTGAAGTATGTGTGGTCTCCAATGAATGGATATGTGTTGTTGTTGCTGTACTTCAACGTGATATTATAATGATTGATAAGTTGTTGGACTTCAAGTTTTAAACCATCAAGTGATACAATGATCATTGGAGCAGACATTCCAAAACTTCCACCATTGATCTGTATCCAAGGTTGAGATGATATGATCACATTATCAACATAAGGTGCTGCAAGGTCAAGTTAGTTGATTGATTGAATGAATTGATTGAGTGGGCAATACATACTGGACACGCGGTAGGTGAAGGGATACTGCTTTGTACCAGAGGGATTGGTGGGCACCATGGAGAAGACGGATTGGTATCCTTGACCAATGGGTTGAAGGTCGGACAATTGGAAGTAGTTGTCGGTGTCCGTGGAGGAGGGCAGTGCAGAGTATATCTTGTTACCTTGGTCGGCAGTGCTGATGTTCAACTTGTTACCGTTGCCATACTTAAGCATTGCGCCTTGAACAGTGACAATACCACCCTGTGATGGAACAGGGATGACGGTGGTAACGCAGATTGGGTTCCAGTAGACAGAGACGGACTCAGTTGGAAGTCCCATATCAAAGACAATACGTCCACCAAGTGGAACATCATGGCCAAAGTAGATACCCATTGTTGTTTCGGATATATACTCAACTGTTACATAGTATGGTTGCTCTTCTACCTCACCAGACCAGATAGACACCGATTGATATTGTTGCAAATTTGTTCCAGAGAACTCTGCGGTATATGATCCATAAATAATTGATGTGATCGTTGGTGTGGAGTTGACAACTAAGTAGTGTTTGATTGATTGAATGATTGATTAGTATCAGGTGGATATTGGATAGAGTCGTTGGACGTGTGGCCACAAGGACATACCATGAATGGATGAGAATAACATCAACCAACATAGTGTGGCGATGATTGAATAGTTGTTGTACATGATTGGTCTAATAAATAAATAAATAAGTTGATCGATTGAATACTGATCAGTATTTGTAGTTGATGATGTAATATGTGTAATAAACTGTTTGGGATTATTGAAGTTTTATAAAGATGTTGCCCATCAATCATCCAATAACAACCCTGGACCATCTACAATCAGAAGCAAACAATCACAAAAGCGTGCGGTCGTTGCCCCAACGATACAGTAACGCGTCGATTCGATCAAAATCGCATTGTGGGTGAGAGCGATTGAATGAACTGATCTGTTTTTGATGAGCAGCAAGTGTCTTTTATAATTTGAGGCCTGATGACTGACCGCGCGGTGCGACCTTTCACAGCAGGCAAACGGGGGATGGGACCAAAGGTTCCAAGCGACAAACTAACCTTATGATGATCGTTTGGCAAGGATGTCCAAAACTTGCTTGCAGCATGCTTCAGTGTTGCTCATGATGTCGTTGGCCTCCTTCAGTGCAGTCGCCTTGAATTGCTCGTCCTTCATGTCGACAAGGTTGATGTTAACGTTGCGGAAGGCACCCCAAGCTCCTGTCTCCAATGCCTTGGCGCCAACCTCCAAATCGGACTTGGAGGCAATGTTGCCGTGCTCTGCCATCTTGATCATTGATGGCCAGCATGTGTTGGCCACTCTCATCGTGGCCAATGGCACGTTGACCGCCTGCTTCAATGCATCGGTCATGGCCTGCTCCTTCCCCGGTCCCTTCACTCCCATTGCCTTTACAAAGTCGTTGAAGGCATGTGTATCAGCATCGATCAATGGGATCAAGTCCTTCATAGCCCTGTTGTATGATTGAAAGTGAGTAAGTATGTGTACGCGCGCAACCATCCAGCCAATACATACTTGTCCAAGGGTGGAATCAACTCTCTCATTGTAGAGTCGAGAGCTTCGAACTTCTTCTTGCCGTAGGTCATCCAGCCGACCATGGCGCCGAGACCAGCACCCATTGAGGCGATGAGGGCGGAGGCACTGCCACCACCTGGAGCTGGGGTACGTGAGCCGAGCAGCTCGACAAAGGAGCGCACGGACATGGATGCCAAGGGCTCGGTGATCTTCTTGTCCTCCTGGACCATGTAGTCGATGATGCGCTTCTTTGGATCGAAGAAGCTGCATGAGCTGAGGCCCAGACGCTCGATGGCTAAACGCACCTTCTGTCCCTCGTCAATGATGAACAGTCCCTCGCGCTTGATATAAAAGTCGGCGGCCATGAGGATGGCCTCGAGTGGGATGAGTCCGACGATCTCGGATCCAGTCACGGCAAGGTTGAGCTCGCGAGCGTCCTTTGAGCACTCCTCGTAGACGACGTGTGGTGGTGTCACCTGGTAGTTGTCCAGGTTCATCGACACCTGAGCCATGTTGTACTCGTCGACGTACCATCCGATACCCTTGAGGAACTTGAGACGGCCTGGCTCATTGTCGCTGCGGCCTGCCTCACGAACGTTGAGGGCGATCCTGTGTGCCTGTTCCTTGGTGCCGAGGATGTTGACATTGTAGGCGATAAGGAAGTTACGTGCACCAGTGACCGAGCCTCCGTAGGAGGGCACGAACTTGGCTGGACCAAAGTCTGGGGCCCACTGTGGATCCTGCAGCTTCTTCTCTAGACCCTCGTACTCGCCCTGTCTGATCTGCTTGAGTTGCTTCCTGTAGTCACGATCGGAGGCCTCCTCGTACAAGAAGATGGGTACGCCCAGCTCCTCGGAAGCGCGTTTGCCAAACTCCTTGGCGCACTGCACGCACTGGGCCATTGTGACGTCGCGCACTGGCACGAATGGACAGACGTCGAGGGCGCCCATGCGGGGATGCTCGCCAGTGTGCTTGGTCATATCGATCAACTTGAATGCGACGCGAGTGGCATTGAGAGCGCCGTTCACAATGGCCACGGGATCACCAACAAACGTGTACACAGTTCTATTTGTCGACTTTCCTGGGTCAACATCCAACAGCGTACAGCCTGGTGTATCACTAATAGCCTTGCTAATTGCATCAATAATATTCTTATCTCTGCCCTCTGAGAAGTTGGGTACACACTCTACTAATGGTTTGTTCATTCTATCTCTATCTCTATCTCTCTATCTCTCTATCTCTATCTCTAAGTATGTATGTTGTTGTTGAATGATTGAATGAATGGTTGATTGAAAGTGAAGTCAGGTGTTGTGAAGTTGCGTTCAATTTCGCGAACTTGTTTTGATTGTTCACACGCACAAGGAGCATGGTCCTGTCCCTGATTGGTGAGTGGGCAACTGGTATCTGATCGATATCATTAAACAAGTTTATTCATTCAAATAGACTCATCCATGATTCATCAGCCTTGCTACTCCTCAAAGACATGTTAACCGATGATGACGAGGATGAACGTATGAAAATCATCTCATATCGTCTTTCCTGATGATCAATACCAGACTTGATCAATTGGAATGAGTGATAATGTTGTCCAACAATAAGTTTGTGTCGATTGATTAGCTTGGAAACACTATCTTCAAACTTGATTGATAGTAATGACTTGTGTTGTGATAATGATTCCAAAAGTGTCAAGGGATCCATTGATATGTCATTGGTGGCTGAACCAAATGAACACGCTCGTATACTATCATTGTCCAGTATGGCATTGACATCAATGTCCTCCAATGATGACATACTTAATGAATGGAGCGTCTCACAATCTGTTATATATCGATTGATCAAGTTACGTGAGCCACGATACAGTCTGAGATGATGTATACGAGATCCACGCGTGAGCGGTGTCAACTTGTCATTCGGACCAACAGATGAACAGTTGATCTCCAGATTGTCGAGGTCAAAGTGCAATGGTGTATCAACATTGCACATCATCATGTGATCGATGTATAGGTTGCGCAAACTTGCGCCGCGCGACATGGACGCAAGGGTCTTGGTGATGGCCGGGTTTGACCCGACCAGATAGACCTGTAACGTCGTCAGTGACTCCATTTGTATTAGTGATGCCATGAACACATCTTGATAATTACGGATCATTGGATTGAGATAGAGTGTCTCGATGTTCTTGAGTCGTCCAAGTGTGGCCATCGAGTTACTGTTCCATCCAACTGGGTCTGGTCGCCGTCCGTATTCAATCTCGAGTTCAACAGTGAGCGAGAGTAGACTCTCATGCTCAGCGAGTACAGCCAGTGTGGCGACCTGATTGAAACTTGTGAAGACCAATCTTCTGATAGATGTGTTATGGATGAAGGTGGCCAACCCTCGAAGGTACTCTAGTTGGGCTTCGCGATGCACGACCACTGTGAATGTGTTGACTCTTGACATTATAGGATGCTCAACATTGACTAGAATATTGTTGAGATTGAGTCTGCAGGTGGGTGGCAGCCAGGTTGGAAGCTTGACGAGCGCGGCAGGACGTAGAGTCTGGGGCATATCCTCATGCATCCATATGGGACTGATTGTGAGTGAATGAAGGTTGTTGCGAATGTTTGATCTCTCCAATAGAGGCCATTCTTCATCTTTAAGATGTGATGTTGTTATCACAAGATGCATCTTTGTCATTGGACACAAGGGATCGTTCATATGTTTGTCGAAATCTCCAATCAACATGTGATTACAATCGATGTTGCGCCAGTCTAGTCGTTCGGCCACATAGTTGAGGTACCTGCGACACACCAGACCCAATCTTAGTCGCCATAGTAAAGGAAGGATATCATCGACCAATAATAACTCTATTATATGTCTATGTATCATCCATGGAAGCTCCATGTTTATATGTATGTATATATATATAAATATTATTACAAGGGTTGTAATTGAATAAAATGATCACATGATTGGTCATCTGATCAGATTATCTGATCATGTGATCATAAATTTCCAGAATAATTCCATATCACTTTCGGTCGACACTTGGACAACATCTGATGAAACATAATGTTGGAGGATGACCATCGTACTTGGACAAGTCTCTCTTGATTAGACTAAAGGTATGGTAGACTGTGCCTACATGTAGCTTGAATAGATAGCTGAGGTCTTCATGTCGACTATAGTCGAATGTAATGTTGACTAGTGATGGGTGTGCGGCCAGCTCCTTCAACCATCCGATAGGATCGATTATAATATCTTTAACAATGCTAACCATTAGTGAGCGAATACATTGGTTGGACTGGATGAGTTTGAAGTCCAAGTATACAATCGATTGCATTCTGAGTATGTCGATTGATTGACATTCGCGAATGTATCGATCAAAAAGTTTGTTGTTCTCTTGATAGAGCGTGAGGTTATGGATACGTGTCTGAGGTGCTAATGGGGCCAGCTGATGATCACTTCCAAATCTAGAGAATCCCATCAAAGTCATGTGATCCAAATCAAAGTGCAATGGAGTCTTGACATCTTGTAAAGCATAATGATTGGTGCTGACACTGCGCAAGCGATGATTTCGTGACATTGATGCGACCAGCTCTGCGATGGGCGGATGACTCTTGTCCAAGTGAAAATGAAGGAAGGTCAGGGATACGAGCGACTCGAGTGATGTGTGAAATGCTTCATGGTGATCTGTGATGGCTTGAATGATTGACAGCTTCTCAAGGTTGTGTAAGCGGCCAAGTGCTGTCATGGAGTGGTGGTCCCATTCACTGTATCGACCGTGGCTATTTGGAAGCCAATAGCCATTGATCTTGAGCTCAGTCATCCTCGCCACGAGTGACGGGTGCTTGATGATTGTGGTCAGCAACTCAGACCTCAAACCACTCTCGATGCTAAGTTTGATTGGTGTGCTCATGATGACGGTGGCCAGCTCATCCAAGATCGTAAGCTGATGCACCTCTGAGATGGAGATTGATAGTATGTTGAGTCTTGACATCAGAGGGTGATTAAATGGGGCAAGGCTATCGACCAGACTGAGCGAGCAAGTTGGAGGCAGCCATGATGGCAGGGTCTCCAACACGGGTATGTCCTTTATCCTTATGTTCTGATCATCAGCCTCCCACATATCTAACATTGGTCCAATGACCAACTCTCGAAGGTTGTCGAGTACACAGTTGACACTCTGCCACCAATTGCCAAAAGGTGTAACCTTGACATGTATGTTCTTCACGGGACATAGAGGTCTCTTCACATGTTCGATCATGTCCTCTAGAGTGCTGCCTGGTTTGATAATAGCCTGTACAACATCATCACATCCATGTTGAAAGTCAACCAGTTCGGTAACATATTGAAAGTATCTACGAGAGACGCAACCAAGACTAAGTCTCCATAGTAAGGGCATCACCTCATCCTTTAATAATATCTCAACAATCTTCCTCTGAAGTGTCCAAGGTATCTCTTGTTGTTGTTGTTTATTCATTTATATATTATTATTTGTTTAAAAGTAAATATGTCACGTGATCAAATAAAACAGTCATGTGATCAATCAGCTGACAACTTTTGATCAGCTGTTGTTGATTTTGATATTTTCCAGAACATTTCTATCTCCTTAGTCTGTCCAATCTAGTGCCAGGGGCTAGTAGTCACACTTTCCACAGTATCCACATTCACTATCACAGGCGGTGTAGTCTGGAAGTTCACCATCACTTTCATATTCTTCATTGTAGTCAGCTAGGTAGTCCTCGAGGTCAGCATCATAGACGTAAAAACTACCTGGGAATGCCATTTTGAGTTGATTGTGAACGGTCTTGAAGGTGGCGGGGCTACAACGTCCATGGATATGATCACATTCATATTCTGGATCTAAAGTTGGATTCCAAAGTATGTTCCAAGTACCATGTTTAACATCATTTATCCAATTTGCATGTCTACCACATTTAAACTTGAACTTTGCTAAGATATTATCATCATGTGGCATTTCCTTTCCTTCTCAATAGAATACACATTCTTCATGATTATAAAACTGATCACGTAGTTTGATCACATACTCTTGGTACTTTTCTACATCCAGAGGTCTATTTGAGTTCAATCTGAACTCATATTCACCTCCCATTTTAATGTATAATTAATTATTAATATTTTTTATAATATGTATGAGTAATATAATTATATTGTTGATGCAAGTATGAGTGCTAATTCTAAAATGAATGATAGAGTATTGAGTTTGGCTCAACAGTTTGGGTTTGATGCCAATTTTCATGTGCTTTCACAAAGAGAAGAGAGACAAGTTGTATTCTTAGAAGTTCAAGAACCGGTGGGGGTACCCCTTTAGGCAACCAATCAATTTCAAAAGGAATTAGAAATATAGATAGACTTATCCCTTCAATGATCTCTTGAAGTATCATGTCAACTTCTCTTTAAAAGGTAATGAACGCTCAATTCAACTTGTGTAATCATATCATTCAAACAAAAAATATTAAGTTAACTTCTGAATGACACTCTCTCTTATTCAAAGTATCAAATTGAGATTAGGATGATGATCATGTGACGGAATAGTTCCATTGAGGGGTGGTGATGTCTTTCATAATCTTTGTCTCACACAGTATGAAGATATTGAAAAACGAAGAAAGACACAAACTAGTCAATCAAAGATATAAATATATATTCATACAGATAAAGAGATAGAATGGACACATTATTTATGGGTGGTCCTCCACTGTTGAAGCCAATGTATTATAATGGCTTATTCAAAAGGTTCATCGATACGATGATGGCAGGTGGTAAGGTAGAACCTGACGAGGTGCCACAACCAAAGTACACGACGGCCAAGCAGGTGATCGATCGTATGGAGTCATTAAAGAAGTTGGGCAATGACTCGTACTCTCAACAGTACTACTGGTTCTCAATATCATACTATACTATTGCTATTCAATGTTATGAACAGCACGCTATATCACTAAGTGCGGCGTCATCTGACGCTGACAAGCAACACATGCGCAAGTTGGTCTCGGTCATTGGCAGCAACCTATCTTTGGCCTACGCCAAGCAACTGTGTATTCCCGAGTCGGTTGCGGCGGCTCAAAAGTCACTGGCCTACGACGACTCCAACGTCAAGGCCTACTTCAGACTGGGTGAGGCTTTACAGCTACTCGGCAAGACTGATCAGGCGGCGGCCAACTATCAACAAGGCGCGAGATTGGCTACCAGTCAGAACAGTCCAATCAAAGATGACATCAAGCAAGAGTTGGAAAATATCCTGTTGGATCAAAGACAGAACGCAGCCAATCGTGTGCACACACGTGAGAGGATCACCAACGACACATCATTCTCAGCATTCCCAGTCAACTTGGAGTGGGACTCACTCAAAGGTGCCAAACTAGTCGCGTCCAAAGACATTCCCAAGGGTACCATTGTGTTACGTATTGCACCATTCTCTGCCGTCCTCTTGGATGCCGCCAAGTTCACTCATTGCTCATCATGTCTGCGCAACATCAGCTGTAAGTGTGTCACACATCAGTGACCAACGCGATTCAATCACTCACGATTACATCAATCAATCAATCAGTTTGCAAGTATGTGATCTGCCCCAAGTGCCAGAACAACACTCTTTGTGGTACATGTAACCAGGACAAGGTGGTCATCGAGGAGCATGCTAGGGAGTGCGAGCTACTGGCTTACATGCTCCAATACCATCGAAATGAAGAGACTACAGGCTTTCGATTCCAAATACGTACTGTTTTGAAGGTTATCCAACACTTGGAGGGCAAGGCAAACAGATTGAACACTCCTACAGCATGGCGCAAGGATGGCAAGCCATTCATATATGACACATTGGAGGATTTCGATCATGTCTTTGTCCCATCGTCGGCAAAGAACAAGGGCAGCGCTCCGAATCAGGATGAATGTGTCGATGGTATGATCAATCTGTTTGTCACCAAGCTTGGCGCAGATTCCCTTTCAAAGGTTGACCGACAACATGTCGACAATATCGTCAGGAATCTCTCAAAGAACTCACGCGAGTACCTCGAGACTCCACACAACCGAGGGTATGCTCGTGGAATGTTCCCATCAGAGACCTACATCAAGCACTCATGCCATTTCAACTGCAACTGGTTCACCGATTCCAATGGTATGTTGGTTTTCCGCGCCATCCGACCGATCAAAGCTGGCGATGATATTACCTCCTTCTCTGTGAACCCCACCCTCACCCGAGCCGAGAGGATAGAGGACCTGATCAATATGCAGTCATCCTATTGCACATGCAGCCGGTGTAGCTCGGACTACACGGACTATGTGTGTCCGAAATGTCACTCGGACATTGGCAGGAGCGACATGAAGATTTGGGAGCCTATACCCAGGTTGGACTTTGATGGCCGTGTGAACGTCTGTCGCAATGGACATGTCATGGTGACGGCCTTCTTTGAGGTGACCGAGCAGATGGTCAGATCCGCCCCATCACTAGTAAGACATGGGTATCCATCGGTCATGGATATCATCAGTCATTTCTTCAAGGCGAATAGTATGGTGATACTATTCCACCAACGGGCACACGCCTGCCTACTGGTCACCCATGGCGATTATGCAAAGATACCTGAAGCAATCGAACGTGTGTGGAAGACAACCAACGAGGCATTTGATTATCCCAAGGAGATAATACCTCATTTCTATGTGGAGGACTACAATATGTTGTTAATGACACAAAAGATGAGCAAGAAGAAGGACAAAAAGAAGATGCAAGATGCGATTGATCAGTGTCGCCAGGTCCTGGAGAACCATTTGGAACTGTCCACACATCATATCAAGAATGACTTCAATCAAAAGTTCTCCATCCAATAATAATGACATGTGTCGACTATGCCGGAAATAAATCAATCAGATGATTTATTTGGTTTGGTTTATCTTGGAGAGTAGCCTACGGTGCTGTTTGTGCGCAACAGGTTGCTCATACTCTTGCTGGTACTGCTGTTGATCAACAGTACACTGGTGTCCATGAACATGATACTCTTGGCATAGGTGAGGAACTTGCGAAGGAATGTGTTGGCACTGCTGCTAAATGCTGAGGTCTGTAGCTTCATCTTGGACACAAGTGACAGTGGTGATGAAGACGAGGCGGTGGATGAGGATGCTCTCTTATGTGCCAATGTTGGTGATGCTGATACAGGTGATGATGAAGCTGGTGATGATGTCGCCGATGATGATGTCGATGTCGAGGTGGCTGTGGTATTTGTTGTTGTCGACACGTCCACACTCGCAAAGATATCCACAATGCCAAAGTAATAGATCTCGTGGCCATTGTCAGAGTAGAAGCCATTCTTACAACGACGATTGGATTGGAAGCCCAGTAGGACACTGGATGAGGACATGACCAGTGGTGACACTGGAGTGTTTGATAGACCCATTGGTACTTGAAGCGAACTGCTGAGACCACCGTTGGGCACAGATGTGAAGAGACCTGGTGAGTTTGGTGCACTGGCCGTTGGTGAGCTTGGGATGGCTGGTGGTGTCTTGGTCGCATTCAGCATGTCACTATCATCAACAACATCGTCGAATGACCATGTTCGCGGCAGTGATATGAACGACCTCTTCAGCGACTTGCCAATCGAGTAGTTATTGGACTTTGTAATGCACTCAATCTCCTCCAGGAAGAACAAAAGACGTGGAACTGTAAATTGTTTGAATGAGTGTTGGTATGGTAAATATGTGATTGATTGTGATGCATGATGCGTGATGGATCATACTTGTCTTGATTGGGTCGACGATGGTGTTGTTGGATGACATGCCACCATCAAGTGATGATGAAAGCTCACCAGAGATGTTGGCGGCAGACGAGGATGCTGATGATGATGTGGACGATGATGAGGATGCATCCATGATGATCGGCGCCACATAGTTGTTTGGTGATTGTGAATTGGATGTTTGACTACTGGACATGGTCATATCAGTATGATTGGTGGTAGTGGTTGTGATGATTGGCGTATCAAACTGTATGATTGGCAGTGGATCATGCTCCTTGATCACCTCCAACATCTCATTTCCACTGTCCACTCTATTGATTCCAATGATCATGTTATAGTCAACTAGATCATGTGATGAAAGAAACTAAATTGTGTGTTTGATTGTTAGTCAGTGCACCTCCAATCATGGCAGATGTTTGCAATGGACATACAGTTGAATCCTTCTCCATCTGCTTATAGAGTGCACTCTTTAGCGTTGGATCCAGATGAATCTTTCGGTGTGATAGCTTGTTCTTTAGGTATTCGGCACCATTCTGGAATAACACATATTAGTCAATCGATCAATCGATCAATCAATATCAATGAAAGGTAATACTTACAGCCTTGGTGGATACGACCTGATCGACATTGCAACAGGTGTTAAATGGGTTCAATAATAGTACAACATAGAAGTTCTGCTTTTGTCTCTTCTCAACTCTGAACAGTCCAAGGTAGCGTGATAACATTGCATTGGGATTGTATACCAGGTACTAAAGTATGTGTGTCTGTCAGTATAGGTTGTGCCGCCGCGGCTATGACAGGACGACATACGTTATAATAATGAGGCAGTAACTTTCTTATCTTGATCGAGTGTGACTTGGATATTGTCCTTAGTATGTACCTTCTGTCTGATGAGTAGATGGTGAATGTGTTTGGTACTTTGGATGGTGTCTCGCTCGATACATATGATGACCAGGATTTCTAATATTGTTTATTTGAGTTGAATGATGGAATTAGTAACTGATGATTGATTGGAATGATTCCATTTAGTGACACACATACCAAGAATGCAGTGGAATGTACTTGAGCTCTGTTTCTAAGGTCTTGGAAGACGTTGGGGGCAAAGTCCTTGACAGTGGTCTTCTTCTCAGCGATTGATATCTTGTAACGCTTGATCAGTTCAAACTCACTTTGATCCATGGATGTGATGTCATCACTGCCGACTCTGATCGATGTACGCAGTGCGATCAGTGAGTGATTGATGAGCTCGTGCTCAGCCGAAGTATCCACTTGGAACACTGGTCTGTTGGGAATTGGACTGGTGATTGGCTTGACCAGATCAGAATCGTATGGCTTTGAAATTGTCTTGTACACTGGATGATCATCATAGCCAATCTCTGATTGATCCGAGCCAAATGATGGAGATCTCATCATCAATCCAGGGTCTTGTGAAATTGACAGTGGGTTCCTTTCCAGTTGCTCCTGAGTCTGCGCGTCCGTCGTAGTCGTGGTGGTAGCCATGGTAGTGGTCGTGGATGTTGATGTTGATGTAGCATGTTGTTCATCTTCTTCGAGATATGAGTCGTCTTCCTGGTCGTCGTCAACTTGGGGCTCGTCATATACTGCTTGTGAAACCATGCCACGCTTGGACTTGTAGATGGCTATGCTGTCAGCTCTTCGAAATCTCTCTTGGCGACTCTGCATGGTCGCCATCAACAGTGCCTGTTGTTGTTGTTGTTGTTGTTGATCAACATCTTGTTGAGTTGTTTGTTGGTCCTTTATGGATGATACCATTGATGCTGCTTTCCTTGCTACAATACTCTCACCTCTGCACATTGGAGCGACACCATTAGGTGGTAAAGTGTCAGTGTTTGGTTGCATTGTGGACAACATCTTTGTTTGTTTGTTTGTTTGATTGATTAGATGATATGGATTGGATGATTGATTGGTTGGATGAATGAATAAATAAAGTAATTGCTTGGATGTGATTGGAAGTGAATATAAAGGAATGGAATGAAATGGATTGAAGTCACCTGACTGTAAGTGATTGATTGATCGATTGAGTGAATGAGAGAGATGTAATTACCTACTACTATATATGTTAATCAATCAAATATATACATAAACATAAACATAAACATATATTACTTGTACAATGAGGGGCACTACTAATACCATTACACCACAACCAACATATAATCAATAACAATCCATCACAATCACTAGTGTTATCACAAACAAACACATGCTCTAACTGCAGTCCTCTGGATCAATGTACAAATTTGGAACACACACACTCTCTCTCTCTGGTCAACCCAAATAAGCAACAAACACATGGTGGTAAGAGGTATGTGTGTGGGTGGGTGGTTGTGGTGATGTGTTGTATCTGTTCGTTCAGATTTAAGATCGATTGTGGTGGTATTTTGATCAACAGTGTTGGTGTGTGTTGTGTTGTGTGTTTGTCTCACTCTCAAGTGTGAATGATGGAGTGAGTGAGTGATCAATGGAATGAATATGTATCTTTGGATAAAGAATGCCAATGAATTCATTCATTCGTTGCGTTATGCTCATTGTGTCTCTTACAAGAATGTTCTTGCACTTGTGTGATGTTGGAGTGGCTGACTGGCGATGGGTCATTGGCTAGCTACACTTACCGATTCACTTTTGATTCCTGGATTACTACAGTTGTGTGTTGTTTATATATGTTTATCTATCTGTCTGTCTGTCTGTATATTCTATAAATGTATTTTGTTGATGTTGAATGTGTTGTTGAAGTGGCCACTAGCTGTGTATATGATTGATTGATTATTCGAACGAACGAAAGAAAGAGTAGATCAGCCTACTTGGTGTTTGTTGTCGACTATCGAGAAATGCAAACATAACATTAAAAAGAGAGATAAAGATAAGGATAAAGATAGGTGATACAGTTGAGCAATGAGCGTGTTACACCAAAGTGAGGGAGGGTAGAGAAAGAGCGAAAGAGAGAGACACAGCAAACATTAGTCAAAGTTGAAGCAATGCTATTGAGTTACGGGCGGGAATATTGAATATGTGTGGGTTTAGGCTGGACCAAGAATGCCCGCTGTACACACGATCACTGAACCGATCAGTGTGTGTTTGATCATTAATCATTCATCATACATATCTCACTGAGCCAAAAGATAACAGTCAGAAGGTTTTCGAGTTTTTCAAAGTGTCTGGACAATCACCGTGTTGTCCTTTCCTTGCCCATAACCTAACACACACTCATGCTACACTAAAGTCGTGTCAAGTTTGACTGTTTGCTTTCGGCACCCAAACAACATAGGGTCTAATTAATATATGTTTTGAACAGATAAAAAAGGAATAGTTATTACTAGATTTGAATCTTTAGTTGGTGGTGTTCAATAAATCGGGAACTGAAACAATAATTAAAAATTAATATTATTATTGTTAATTGAGATAATAATGAAGATGTGAGACAGAGAGTGGTTGTGGGTGATGTGGTTGTTGGGGCCTAAAGAGAGAATCAATCCAAAATCAATCGACTGTTCTCGGTCTAACGATAACCGTCATTGTAGAACCTCCTCTTGGATGGTGGTTGATTATTACTTGAATATAAACGTATCATTCTAAATGAAATCGTTAAAGTCTACTTCCCTTTAAATATATACAAATTTATTACTTGTAATAATAATAATAATAATTAGAATATAATGCATTTAACTGTATTACCAGAAGAGTTACTTGTAACACTGTATCATTATATTGACAATGTCAAAGATTGGTGTAAGTTGTTCGATTGGTATCTTGATCAATTCCTTAAACTAATAATAAATCAATCAATCAATCAATCAAATAGATAATATGGCATTAGTATCTAAACTAATGAATAGGATTGGAAATAGTGAATTTATTTGGAGATTATATTGTTTGAACAATTCAATTACAAATAAGGAGGAGACAAAGAGTTGGAAGGACTCTTACATCGAGTCTGTCTCAATGATATCATTAACATTCGACCTAAAGTTTAATGGATTCCATTTCGTATGTACAGCCTAATAATATTCGTCGACTCAACATTCATACTAACTAATACTACTACTAAACAGGCAAGTTCACAAACAGTCAGATTGACTATATGTAGATATACTCCATTCAATAATATTTCAAAGGAGTTGACAAAGCATTATGGTATATGTACACATACTAGTGAGATGCAGTGTGAGGATCACTGTACTCAATGGCCAAGATATATACTATGTCGCAAAGGAATGATAAGCGATAGATCTAGATCACCAATAGATATTGGTCTAGTCGATGGTGATCGTATAAGATTATCAAACTTCTACATATAATAATATAATGACTTTATATAAATCATTCTGCCGTAGCAGCATGTTTGGAACCTCCTGGTCTCTCATAATGTTGTGTTGACACTCGATTGTTGTGACTGGAAAGATGTTGGATGTTCTGGAATATATATCGTTGTTGATGATGGGGATGGAGGCGCCATGACCAAGCTGCTGCTGTTTGGATGCGGAGTTGTTCGTTTGATTACATATTGCTTCCTTGAGTATGATTTGCCAATGGCCTTGACGGTGTAGTTGTCATCGAGTGAGACCACCTCATTCTGATCCTTGTGATAGATGGACATTATGAGCTTGTTGATCGATGGTATCGAGAAGATGATCGACACATAGCGCGTGTCGTACTTGTGAATGTGCAGCTTTAGCTTCTCGATCGACACACAGTTGTTCAGATGCGACAGGTTGTAGTCAGAGTAGTTGCCAAAGAAGGTCAGCACCAGCTTGCGCAGATGGTACGTCCGGTGCAGATACTCGATGAACTGCGGCGAGCTGGGCGAGAAGCTGTCCGAGAGCAGCGAGAGCTTGCTGATGCGCTCGCGAGGCGGCAGACGGAGGTGGTATCCAAAGCAGTGCGTCAGCTTGGTCAGAGTGTCCTGGTTGCACACGAGCACCCGCTCCAGACGGAGTTTGATCGCGTCGGTCATGTTTGAGAAGTTGGAGTGGTGGGCTAGAGAATGAATGGAGGTCTGCATCTCAAGGAAGGCGGACATGTTCTGAGTGTCGGCCACGTTGTGCAACGATATCTTGTGAATGTTACAATGGAACGAGAGCAAGAGGTCGCAGCGCACGCGTCCATAGGTCATGTCGTAGAACTTGAGCGATCGCAGGCTCTTCATCTGCTGCGTGGCGACGACGATGTTCACATCGCTCTGACCGACCTTGAGGTCGTGGCGAAGTGTCAGGTGCTCAATGGTGGCGAGGAACGATCGGCCCATATGGTCATAGTCTAGAAGGCCGCTGACCAATGCATCGAGGCCAATCGAGTTGATCTCGAGCCGTGTGATCATCTTGACCAGACAGTATTGGTTGGATTGATGTACATGGAAGTTGGAGAATGATTTGTTCATGCTGCATAGGTTGATCGATTGGAAGTGTGCCGAGATGAAATGAAAGAACTCCTTGGATATCAATGCCAGATTGAGTATATGTCGGGTGGTCTCCACTGGTCCATACAATGATTGATTCACCTTGAAGCTATGTATCACCAATGACAGTATCTTATTAATCAATAACACTGGTAGTGTATAATTGATTGTACCTCTATGATATAAATGCATATTATTATTCTATTGTTGTTGTTGTTGTTGTGTTTAATGGAGTATAATTATAATGATGTTTGTTTGATTGAGTATGTTTGATTGATTGAGTATGTTTGATTGATTGATTGAATGAATGATGTTTGTGATAGAGTAACAGTAGTTTGGAATATCGTCCTACTGTTTCAACAAATGTTACAGTGACAACATTATAAATTGACTATTACCTATATTGATCGATTATTTGATTGATATTGATTGATTGATTGATATTGTTTGATTGAATGAGCTATCCAACTTAATAATAAATTAACTAAAAGGTATAATAAATATTCTCTAGTTAGTTACTCTTTAATTGTTTTATGTACATATATGTATGTAGGAGTAGAGAGTGAAAGTATGATATATGAATGAATGCAAGGTGACGGTGCGATGCTTAATTGTGCGACGCGTGATTATTGTAGCTGCAATCAAAGGAAGGGACCTTACCTCACCCCAACACCCTATCACACATCTCCCTACCCGCAACGTGATTAATTAATTTGAGCCCATGCATGACAACAGGCGAATGAATGCCAACCCCCCACCTTTGACTGCACTTGCAGCAAAGAAGAACAACTCATGATCCACCATCTTGCAATCTAATCGTCGTTTTTAGTTTAGTTTGACCATGCAATGGAAATAGTCTATTGTTTGTTGGTTGCCGACGATGATGATGTTGGTGATGTAATGGTTGTGGGTTGTGCATTCATCATCGCCATGGCATAATCTAGCTTCACCTTGAATAAAGTGGCGATATTTCCATCTTTGACAGGTATGAGCTTGAGTGTCACTGATCGCTCAATCAGACTGAGATCAATTGGCGTGTGCATCTTCAACACAATTCCCTTCCTCTTGTCATCGTACATTGTCTCCTTGGCACTGATGTACGTGTAGGGTATTTGGAAGAGGAAGTTGCTCTGAAGTATGCTCTTCTTGGTCTTTTGGTAGATCAGTCGCTGATCTGACAGTATGATCGTGCACTCATCGTTGACCTCGCAATGCCAGAAGTAGTTGTCCAGTGAGTGCTTGCCCTTGTGACTTGACTTGAGCAGGAACCATCCAGTCGACTCGTCCATCTCGAATGGTTTGAGTAGTTGATCAGCGCCAAAGTATCTGGGTGGCCTGCTCCTGTCCTTGGTCTCGTGTAGATTGGTCGTGTTCCTGATGCCCTCAGTGGCCTTGGTCGTCATGTCTATTACAGCCGTGGCTGGTTTGACTGCAACGCCGACCACACCTTGGACCAGTCCCTTGGCCAGTCCAGCCATTCCGTCTCTCTTGGCGCCCTCGATTGGTTTGGTGACGATGCCAGTGATACCTTGGAATAGTCCCTTGCCAAGACCGATGCCACCCATTGCCAGTCCCTCACCAAGATGCTTGGGCTTCTTTGCATTTTGTGCCTTGCGTTCCTGGAGATACTTGTCATCAAAGGAGAGTGTTGCGATTCCTGAACCGATTGTGCCAGTGATCTTTGAGATTGAGTTGAATGTGCCATAGACAGAGTTCTTGAGTAGGGAGGTCGTGCCCTTGGCCAGTCCCTTGCCGAATGCTGCTGGCGACTCGACAAGCCCCTGAGCGGGCTCGACAAAGAAGTCCTGGACACCTGTGCCAAAGTTCCTAAAGAGTCCGACTGGGTTGCCAATCACATCGACTGAGCCAAGGATGTTGTAGAACTGTCGCAACGCTTGTTTGATGTATGTTGACTTGAGTTTGTCGATAAGGGTACTCCAGGACGAGAATGGATGCTGCATGAACAGACCCTGCAGTGAGATTGGCGCGCGGTCTAGCTTGGTGAGCGTGAAGCCAAGTCCCTCGATGGAGCTCAGGATCTTGGTGTCCGTCTTGAACAGACCGTCAGGTTGAAGTGAGAGTGTGATGCTGACCATAATGGGGTTGAGCACCAGCAGGGCAAAGTAAACCATCCTCAATGAAGAAGAGTCTTGAGCGGGTGGCTTCAAGTCAAACACAGGGTACAGATCACTGTGGTCGTACTGTGCAGAGGATGCCTGTGACTGAGCGGACGATGCACTCTTGTTAAAGTCGGGTAGGGATGTGGCAAAGTCCAGTACCTGCTTCAGCCAATGGTCCTCAACCTCGAGCATCATCTCTTGGATGAGTATGGAGAAGTATCTAAAGTGATCAATGTCGTCAAAGGACGACTTGATGACTGACATGTGCAGGAAGTCCTTTGGATTGTCTGGCTTCTTGACGCTGTACAGCAGGACGGGGAACTCTGTGCGCACCAACTGGTTGTCAATCTGAATGTCGCCAATCTTGACCTCGAGTGATTGCTCAAACTCGGACTGATCCATCTGAAGGAACAGCTCCTGAAGTGAGAGATAGCATAGCTCCTTGGGCGTCTGATCGATGATTGACAGGCCTATGCCAGACATGCGCACGAACAACTGCATGGCAGACGACTCGCTGTCCACCTTGGTGTTGCAGTTCTCCTTCCAGTTCTTGACCTGGCGGAACTTGTGGCTATGTGTGGAGAACATAACCACGCGGCTTGATCGCTCAACCGTGATGGTCACGTAGATGGAGTGATTCTGCTCCCACTTGATGCGATAACACGTGATCTTCTTGAGCTTGAGCTGCTTCTTTAGTGGCATGCCATCGACGAATGCGTTGAGGATGTATGCGCCAGAGGGGTCGTCCCAAGCGAATGGTCGCTTATGGCCAGGCTCAAGAATATCTTGGTCGGCAGGGTTCTCCTTATCACACTTCTGCTGATATGATATCTTGAAGGGCGTGTCATTCTGGATGAGGTAGGGCGGGTGCTCGATGCTGATGTGATTGATCATGATGTAGTTGGTACCCTTCTCCTCCTTGATGCTGATGTTGGCCATGATGTCATCGGCAACTGAACGACCACGGAGTCTGAGCACAAGGTCTTGAACCATGTCAATGGCAAAGGCACCAGACATATCGCGTGACTTTGCTGTCTTGAAGCAGAGGTTCTGCTCGTCCTCATCGGATGGCAGCCAGTGGAGTGGTTTGAACTCATTCGGTTGCAAGTGCATCAACTCCTTGCTGGTTGGCTTGGTGGTCTGATACAATTGGATGGGACAGTCCAGCTTGTTCTGGACGACGTAGCGTGGAGACAATGTGACAACCTTGCTCAATCTAAACTTGCTGTTGTGGCAGAAGTCCACAGTGTATGATACGGCATAGGATTTGTCTCCATTGGAACTGGGTAGACTAAGTGATCCAGTGTGTCCAACTGTGACAATGGGTGTCGATGCACAGTACTTCAACTTGGTGGCACTGCCACTGCTACTGCTGCTACTGGCGTCACTCTTGACTCTCAAACGGATAGAGCTGTCATGATAGAGAATTGGCGAGTTCATGACTGAGTAGTTATTGGTTGGAATGTCCACAGTGAATCCATCACCTTTGGCAACGAGGTCGAGCATGGAGTTGTTGACCAACCAGTAGGGACAGTAGATGGCGAGCATCCTCACACCCTTGACATCCTCGATCTTCTCAATCTCCAAAACAATCTCACGGCTGTCTTTGCTTCCTCCACTGCCATGCAATTTGAAGTGTTTGGCAACGGACGACGAGTCGCCAGATAGGAGTGATTGAGTGGCGTCCGAGAAGTGGTCAATGCCAGAGATTGTGGCGCTGAGAGCTGCGCCACCAGGGATGTATGAGAACACGTCAATCTTGCTGCCACTCTCAAGCTTGGTTGCCGTCTTGTTGATGGACAATGTGAATGGGATTGGGAGCAGGTTCTCGATTTGGACAGGGGCCAAGAATGATATCGTCTGGAAATCCTTGCTCTCATGGATGATATGTGGCGCAAACTGGTGTTTCTCATTGACCACAGATATGGCCATGTATGCCGGATTGTCAGCACGATCGACTATCTTGAACGTTCGGCTGTTGGGTCGATTGATCACGTTCTTGTCCTTGGCCTTCTCCTTTTCGCGATCCTTCTTGAACATTGCCAGCAGGTCGGCAACGACAACTGCATCAGACCAATGATGTGAGTCCACCAACTTGATGTAGAGCTTCTTGAAGCTGTTGAAGCACTTGAGTGGCAGTGAGCAGCGACCACTAGAGGGCAAGACCACGGCTTTGTCGTTGGGTTGTTCGTCCCACTTGACATGGATGGGCAGGGATGATGAGTTGACAAACTCAACCAATGAGCGAATGTGGATGATCTTGCTGCCATCGCGTTGTAGACGACACTCTACATCAACCTCTTGATGTGTTTGTGAGATCTCCAGTGGATAGAGTCGATGACCAATGGCATCCAGCATCACCGAGCTTACCCGAGAGCCATTGGGCAAGAAGATGTTGAGCTTGGCGTTGGTACCCATCGAGGAGTCCTCACGGCTCTTTGACGTCTTGATGTGGATGGGCTGCGATTGATCGTTCTCGAGTGTGATCCTGGTCGGGTCGTGCTTGTCCTCCGACTCAATGAACACCTCGTAGGCGATCATATCACCTGTCATGTTCATGATCCAGTGCGATTGGAACTTGTCCTGGAGTCGACGAGCAGATGTTGGTGATTCTATGCTTGGCAGTCTCTTCTTCTCCTCCTTCATGTACTTTGCCAGTGATGTGTTGCTAGTCATGAGACTCTTGCCCAGGGATGTGTTGTTCTCCTTGTCCTTGGCCTTGATCAGTGTGACGGTTGTGGCCAATGTTTGGAGCAGGGCGTGTGATATGTTCACATTGAGCATGCACTGAGTAGCGATGAATGCAGCGCGCATCTTTCGTCCATCCTTCTTGAGCTCGACCCTGAATGACCAGTCCTCGATGAATGGTTCAAACTTCATGATGCTCTCGTTGAAGTAATCAGACTTGAGAGCAATGCTAGTTGTGAGCTCCATGTTGGACGACCAGTTGGTGACCTTTGCGCCAAGCTCCTTGATGTACAGCTCTGCAATGGGCAGGTGCATGTTAGATGACTCGTTGATGAGTAGGATGCTGATTGATGGGCACTTAAAGTCAAGTATCTCGTTAATGTCATATATCCTCTCTTCGTCTGAGGGTGCAGTCGATGCTGACTGTGTGGCCAGAGAGTCAGAGTTGGCGCTGGACGCCATTGATGACATTGAGCTGACGCTCAGAGAGGAAGGCGACCTGTCCAAAGCTCGTAACTTCTGTTGTCGTTGTTGCTGTTGTTGTGCACTCAAGTTCTGAGCGACCTTCAACATTGTGTTGATATCATCGTAAGAGAAGAACAGCTTGATGATTGTTGATGAGACGTTGATCGATTGCTTCCACTTCTGGGTCAGGGTGTCCAATGACTTGGAGTATTGGACTTGAAGCATCTCGATTGGCTTGAGGATCTGAACGGGGCGCTGTGAGCCTTGCGCTGTGTTCTGCTCCATGTCGGACATATCTGATGGTCTAAATATGTCCACCTTGGTCTTGACTACTGATACTGTTGCCTCTTCAGCGCCGTTCGATAGTCGCTTGAATGTGACCTTGACCTTGGTCTTGGCTGTGATGCACCTTGTGTTTGGCTGTGTCTCGTTCTCAACCAGAGTCATCTCGGCCTTTAGCGAGCAGTTGAGTGTGATCGTGGGCACCCTTTGCTCCTTGTCGTGAACAACGACCGCTGCACCTGGCTCTGGAACTGCTACTGCCAAGGCCTCATCAGCAATGGGCTCTGGCACGCGTAGTTGTTTCTTCTGATGTGCCTGAAGTGGTTGCATGAAGAACTCGGCAATCATGATGAATGGTGTGGGCGAGACGAACAGACATGGCTTGTTGACCTCAATGTTCAACAACTGGTCACCTGAGAGGTTGTCGCGAATGTAGCCAAAGTGGATGAATGGCACCAAAGTTCCCTTCTTGGTCGGGTAGTTCTCGAGGAGATTTTTGAAGATGTTCTCAGAGGCTTCACGGTCGTCTGTGACACGGATTGATTCGAGTGTCGCCTGCAGCTTGGTGCGTTGGTTCAATGACGTCCTAAAGTCAACATATATGTTCTTCAACTCGAGTGTGGCAATGGAAGTCTCGGGAGATTGGATGGCCAGGCCAATGCTTGGCAGCGAAAGCTTCAGCACCAGCAGGTCCCTGCCCATTGGTTTGATTGGCTCCAGAGTGCCTGGTGGAGAGGAGGGAAGTGCTGTGGCTTGAGGAGGCATTGCTGACGAATGCTTCTTGGTCGCATCACCAAGCTCCCTAACAAGACTATCAGCCATTGTGAGGAAGAACTCGATCTGGTCCTGTGTCAGGATGAAGTTGATGTTGGACACGCTCAGGTCGATGAGCAGGTCCTCCACATCAATGCTGTGATTGGGCAACAGGAATCGATTGATGCCAACGTTGAAGTTGAACTTCTTGAGGAAGCTGGTCTGCTTCTCATTCTCCACGATGGTGATGTTGGTCGACTCAAGACGCACAGTCATGATGTCCATTGGCTGCTTGGTAACCTGATGGTCAATGAATCCATTGGACACGATGATGTTGCCCAACTCAATATTGAGAAGGTTTGACGATGTAGATGACTGTGGAATGCGACAGATTGGTGTCTGGACGACCACATCAAGCTTGAAACGACTGACCACCTGGGCAAGGTCCACACGTTGTTGTTGTGGGTCCTCCTTGTCCTTGTTTGGTCCAGTCTCAGCAATCGCAGGCTTTGGCTTGTTCAGGATCGGGTCAAGCATGCCTCCCAGGACATAGCTTTGCACTTGCATGATGAATCCAAGCTGAGTGTTGATCACAATTGACTTGATGTTGGCGTTGAACGAGCTGTCAAAGCCACTGTAGTTGGCAAGGTGCTTGGGATGTGTGTTGAATCCAAAGTTGAGCATTGACTCATGCTCGTCGTGTGGCGCAATGATTCTCTTGTAGAGCGAAGGGGTATCGGTGAGGTCCTCTACAACAATGCTACCCAATGAGCCGGCTACTGACATCCTGGTGTCCTTGAACATGGTGGTGGACACGTTGATCTCATTGATTGAGAACACACCAAGACGACTGTCATCCTCCTGGTTCAACAGCACTCCTAAACTATTGATGCTGGCTGTCACCTGGATTGCGATGAACTCACTTGGAAGTCTCTTCTTTGGTGTTGCCAATTGCTTGGCAGGTGTGGTGGGCTGCGAGGCAATAGATGGACTGGCATTGCCTGGCTTGCCAGACACATCAGGTAACTTCTTGGACTCAAAGGACAGCGCAAGAATGAGCAGTTGCTTGATGGTCATTGGATTGCAGACCAAGTAGAATGATTGGAAGTTGACGTCCAACGTCATATCAATCTTCTTGTATTCCGGAGAGTTCTGGGAATAGTTGAGAGGGTTGTTTGTTAGTCATGTCATCACTCTACATTGATTGAATGTACATACTGGTTGGAATTGTTTGAAGTTGACTTGGACAAGTGATGTGTTGTTGGAGACGCCATGAAGGTCCTTTGATGGATTGGAGGTTGCTAGCTTCTTCAGCTTGCACTGTGTGTACAGGTCATCAATGTCGAGACGATCCAACTTGACCTTGCCAACTGCATCAAATGTCCTCAGTGCGAATGCTACATCCAATCCATGAACAGAGAGACATATGAGATTGATTGACTCACGTGACACTGTGACCGATATCCTTGTGACCTTGAAGTGCAAGCTGATCTTCTTATGATTGATCAAAGTCTCGATTGAGCTTGAGCTAGCCTTGTTCTGGTCGTCAGATTGTTGTGATAGCACATCAATAACCTTGCTCCTGGTGACCACTGTCGAGGGCACAATTGGATGATCTGCCAATGAGACAGCTGGGGCGGGCTGCTTCCAATCTGCGGCCATGGTCTCAGCCATGCATAGCAACTGCTTGATCTTGGAGTCTGAGACCAAGATGCTCAGCTGAGGCAGCTCTCCATGCACCTTGAGCTTAGTCAATGTGATGCTGTCTTGCTGCACACACGAGTGTATCTGGAGGTGCACATCAAACTTGTCGATTATGTGTGTCTTCTGCTCAATCTGCACCCTCTTGTCATTCCATGACTTGGTATCGTTGACCAACAGCAACTGAATCGATTCCAACGAGATGTTGAACTTGTCGTAGAAGCCTTCCTCGGATGTGTTCGACACCACCTTGCCCTTGATGTTCTGATTGGCAGGGTCGGACTTGACCGTCAGACTGCCCAGATCGAGAATGAGTGCATTGGCCGTGGGAGTCTTGACACTCTCGGGCAGGATAATGACGGGCGCTTGAATCTTCACCGACAGACCCAGCACCTTGTGGGTGTCCAGTGCGTTCTGAAGCTGCATCTTGGTTCTCTCGGCGACACTGTCGATGTAGTCGCCAGCAATGTTGGAGATGTTGGACAAATCGACTGACTTTGGACTCTTGAAGAAGTCCACAATCTTCATGACCAGGTCTCTAGACACGACCACTTGTAGTGGCTCGACGTTGAGCTCCACAGACACGTCCATTGTCTTGTCAGAGGGTCCAGTGTCGACGGCTGCAGTCAAGAACTTGTTATTGTTGTTGTTGTCGGACGAGGTGGAGTAGATGACCTTGGGATAGAGGGTGTTCTGTGTGTGTTGATCAAACACTGCGATTTGATGGAGGCTGGCGAACAGTTGAATGCCCTCCTTCCTCTGCTTCAGACACGCACCCAATGATGTCAGCGCTGCATGGACGAATGGTGTGTCGTTCTCGACCAGCTGTACCTGTATCGACTTGATCGCCAAGTCAGCCACAACTTTGACCCACTCGGGAGGCTCCTCAGCTGACTCGATCACCTCGGAGTACTCAATCGTTCGATACAACTCGTCTCTCTCCTCGTTGGACAGGTTGACCAGCGGCGCCTCCTTTTCGTCAGTCTGGCGCTGACCCCATCCAAACAAGTTCTGAACGAAGCCTCGCTCAGACTTCTTAGTGTCCAGGTAATCGGTCCTGATCTTGTTCTTCTCCGACTCCTTCTTGATCTCAGCGTAGGCCAATGATCGATAAAAGATGATGTCCTCATACACCAGCTTGTCCTCGAGCAACTCCAACTCTGTCTTCTCATTCTTGGTCAGTGGCGTCAACCATTTACAGTTGGGCAATGATCTCTTGTAGAGCTCAATATAGCGAATGCGGTCCTTCTTTCGCTCCAGGAAGAATTTCCATGAGCTCTGGTATCGCTTGAGTCTGATCTTCTCCAGTGTGACCTCGCCGGCATAGCGCCACCAAGCGCGTGGGTCCGAGCTGACGCTGATCTGTGGGCGGTACTTGAGGTACTTCATGTCGCGCAGGAAGTCATTGGTGAACTCGAGTATGTTGAGCACCGAGTGGAACTGTGGCGCAGCTAGCGCGCACGTGATATCCGAGAAGACACAGTCGGCCGTGATCCTCGGGATGTTCTTCTCATAGACAATGTTGCTCTTGTTCACGGAGACCTTGAGCTCCGATGTGATTGGCTTGAAGACAAACTTGCGCAGAGCAGTAGTTGGCGACTCGCTGGTAGGTATGGCATTGAGGAAGGCTGCTGTGAATGCCTGAGTGTCAAGATCGCTCATAGATGTTGCATCATCGTCAATGTAGGCTGCAAGCGAGTTCATTTGTGCCAACTTGCGCAAGATGTCTGGAGTTGTATTGGTGTTGGTACCTCTTCCATCCACAAACATTGGTGCCCAATTCTCATCGGTTGATTGAGCAGATATGCCATCGAGTGTGACACCAACAGCATACAACTTTGGAGTCAGAAGGAATGGAGGTTAGACCATGAGCAATATCCTCCATCTTCGTCTTTGATTAACACACATACTCTATTTGTAATACTGCTCTTGTTCTCGAATCTAATATGTATCTTCTTGATCCTAACTTGTAGGTTGTCAATGATCTTGGTGACTAGACGACTGGCGAATGAATCGCCACCGGCCTTCTCTTCGCTGGCCTCATCACGCAGGGTCTTCATGAGCTCGTAGCTCTGGACACGCTTGCGCTTGGCCTCTCTTGCCTTCTTAACCTCTGTCTCCTCGTCGTACTTGTAGTTGCTGGACGTTGGCACAGCCAATGCATAGATGGACTCGATCTCAACGATGACGGGCTTTGATCGCAGGTCCTTCCAGGGGACGTGCAGTTCCAGTTTGCCCAGGAAGCCTTTGACCACTGATATTGGCAGATTGATTGGCAAGTTAGCCAGGGCATCCTCCTTCAACTCCAAGTTGTTCAATACAACATTGCCACCGAATAGACCAATCTTTAATTGATCCTTATTCAAGTTCTTTATATAATCTCCCAACACACGGGATAGAACATCAGAAACAATTCCTTCGAATACCATTATTATTATTATATTATTATTATCATTTAGTTATATATATATATATATATAATGATTGGTGATGATGATGATTATGATGATGATGATGAAGTAGATGATAATGAATGAATGAATGGTGTGAGTGTTAGTTACATTGATGTTGTTTATTTGTGTTGTGTATGTGTGTGTGTTTGATGCTCGTTTACTTCTTCAAGATGCCCTTTTTTGGAACAAAACAGATTCAAACCCTTCAAAGTCCCACAAAAGGGTGATCTTCACAAGTTTATGCTTACTTGGAACTGGGTCCAAGGCCAACTAAGGTCTAAACTTAGACTTGTCCATCCACAAACCATTTAGTAATTCTCTATTTATATATATATATATATATATATACATCAATGATGAGCATTCAAGAACAATCAACTACAATAACAATATCAACAATAATACATTATAATGAACAAAAGATAAAGGTTATATTGAATAATGTTTATTTGATTGGTGATATGTTATTACCAATTTGTAAAGCATTAGAACAACCATTATCTCCATTGTTACTATTTGATACTGATCCAAATATAAATAAGAAAGCAATTCCATTATTTGGAAGGAATCCAATACCAAAATGTGGATTTAATGATATATATGTTGGTGTACCTCCTCCATTCATGCAAAGTATGTCATTGGATTGACATTCATTTATTCATTTTATTAACCTTAGTATTCATGAGTAGCACCAAACACTTCACCAATACCAAGGACATTGAAGAATGTTGGAAAGGTCAAAGATCATGACATGACCGACGATCACAAAGATGATGAAGAAGGAGGTGGCGTTGGTAACGTAAAGTGTGGAAGGAGAAATAGAGCAAGTGATTTCGATTATACCAAGAAACTGGGGAGTTGTCAATGGACCAAAGGTTGTGGATGCCTGAAGTACAGAGCGAGGTTACACTATCGATATTGGTGTAATTGTAATCATACCATAGACTTTCATTATGAAGATTTCGGTTCAACCAATCTAGATCCAGATGTTTCCAATCAAAACAGACTGTTAACATATGTTAGTACAAGTTAAGGATTGGACATATTATCATAGACATACACACTTCTTCACCAGCTGGATAGGGAGATGGAACACTATATTCTTCAGGCTGAGGAAGATGATTGACATTAAGGAGAGGAGGGTTTCGGTGTCGAAGAGCACATCTTCCTTCAAAGTCAATCCTCAACTTATTCCAGTACAGATAAAACTTATTAATCAGTGCAATGACGAAGAAATATCAATATTTATTATAAACTCACTTAATTACTTGCGCAACACCTTCCGACTACCCTTTGCCATGGCCTTTGGTTTGGATCTCTGTTGTTTGTATCTTTCGATAATGGCCTGGATTGTTTTGTTGCTCCTGAATGACTCGTTGATGTATATGCCCTTTGTGTCCAACGTCGCACCAATATGTACAAGATAGTGCAACATGTGAGTGTCAGACTGATCGATCAACATTGTTGTATATTGACGCAACTTTGACTCTATGATTGGGTCTCGAGTCTTATTGACTAGTTGACTTAAAATGAATTCCAATGTCTCCACATGACCATTCTTGACGGCCAATCCAATGAACTCATCCAAGTGATCTTGTTGGAATCCAACACTGGAATACACTTGATATAATTGATCCAATAACTCTGTGTTTCCATTAATCACCACCTCTCTCTTGTGATAATGTTCATGTGGCATAATTCCATCATGATGTAAATAGCAATATTTGATGAAGTCCAAGTTATTGTGCCTTATGGCATACTCTATCATTGAGTTTAGTGACTTCTCCAACTTGATCTTATCCAATGTACAATGTTTGAGCATGAACTCCAACACCTGAGGATCGCCCAGTGCCCCACTGTATGACCATACATGATCGGCGGTGAAGTCCACCAGGCTATTAGATGACAGCTGCTTGTTGATCTCCTCATTGCCCATCATCACACACATCAGCTGCAACTCCTGGTCCCGTGTGAAGAGATCTGGCCAATATTCCAGGAACAAGTTGATAATGTCCAGGCGTCCTGCAGCTGCTGCAATCCTCGCGTTGAACTGCGCCTGGTGCATAGGCACTGACTTGGGGTATCCCTTCTCCAGTGCCGCCTGAAGTACTGATCGCCCAATAAACTTGCGTGGATACCATGATGGGAATATCTTGTTCTGGTCGGACATGAGGAAGTTCAGCATGTCCACATTGGTGACGACCTGAGTGTCGATGATTGAGGTGATCGTCACGCCATGATTGTTAAAGTATTTGATAACGGACATGGCAGTGTCTGGATTCTTGGACTCGATCCAGTGTGAGTAGAGGTAGCCATCAACATGCTTGTTTGGGGTCGTATGCGTCTCTCCCTTCTCGATGTATCCTATTGCCACTCGAGCCTGGGTCAGTGTGCCATTCTTGGTGATGTTGTTGAATAGTGTGCCATTGTTGAGTTCATTCCAAACGGTATGATTCCAGATATCCATGAGATATGGTATGAGGAAACAATCACCTGTAGACGCATACTCTCGCATGATGTAGTATAAGAATATGTATCCCAACTTCTTGTCCATGGCGGCGATCTCACCAATCTTGATGAACACCATCCTGGCCTCATTGCCAATGTCCACGCGTTGTATATGATCGATCATTCGAGCATCTTCGTCACCCAACAACAATGCGATTGTGTGAGTCGTGTCCATTGACCATTTGAGCAATGCATTGGGATCTCGCTCCGAGCCACGTCCTTGAATGAATCCAAAATCAATCAATCTCTCCAGGTGCTCTAGTTGTTGTCTTGGCGTGACATTCTTCAACTCTTTGTAGTCTACTATGTACCTGTTGTTTGACTTGATCACAATCCTTATCTTGTCGATGTCCTTGGCAAGCAGCTCAGTGATGAGGTCCGGGTCGCCCGTCATCACTATATTTTGGGGATTGGCTCCAATGCACGCATGCGATCTGATCAGTGAACCAAGTACAAAGGACTCTGGAAGCGACTTGAGCATGTACCTGATGGTGTCGGAATTGCGGGTCTTGAACAAGCTGTTGGCCAACTCCATGTGATCGTTCGCCACCAGTCTATCATTGTCAAACTCACCAGTCTCACGCAGGTACATCAACATCTTGAACTGTGACTTGTTGAATGCGTACTTGGTCAAGTTGTAATCTCGTTTGAATGCCATTGGTTGCCTCTGGTTGAGTAGGGTCTTCACGATGTGAATGTTGCCAATGCCCACTGCCTCCTCCAGTGCCGCTGGGTCCCTAAAGTACATTTGATACTTGATGTATACAGCGTCGAATGTGACATCATCTATGTTTGTTCCACACATTGCTGTCATTGTATTTTTTGTGGCGTTGATGAATAGGTTGCGCTTGACACGATCACGAAGTAGACCAAAGTGACCATTCTCAATGATATCAATCACATCAGACCAGTGATGATACTTTGTTCTAAAGTATGTGTAGAATGTACCATGATTTGGATTCCTCAACATCTCCTTGCGATAACATCTTCTTTCAAAACATCTTGTGATTGTCCTAAGCAGTGTCCTATTAGTCAACACCTTAATAATAGTGGACCTCTCCATCCTTGGTTGATTGATTGATTGGCGATAGAGATTGATTGATGGGTTGGGATGGTTCCAGTATGGTTGGTAAAAGTTGATGATTGATTATTGATTGATTGAGACTATGTACATTCTCCATCATTGTTATAACAAAGAATGATCATGATTATGAAGTGATCATGTGGGTGGGTTCCAGATGAACTGGAAACAAGAAAAAACTTGGATGGTGGCAATCACACTCCATGGTCGGCGTAGTGGTCAACAGCTAATGAATGATTGGTATCCCCTAGGGATTGATTGATTTGGTTGCTAGAGAGATAGTTTATTTGTTCAAAGATGATGCAGCTGCTGTGAGGGAGGAGATGACACCCAATTTGTTTAACAAATACAATGCTTATCTGTGGGACTTGGCAGTACGCTCCAAAGCATCCTTCTGCTTGATGGCATAGCTGTTTGGCGAACCCTTGGCGGCGTTGATGAGCTCGTCAGCGAGACACTCAGAGACGGTCTTAATGTTTCTGAAGGCAGAGGAACGGACACCCTGGGTGAGCAGGTAGATAGCGTTGTTGACACGTCTCATTGGAGAGACATCAACAGCCTGTCTTCTGACGGTACCAGCAGAACCGATTCTGGTGGAGTCCTCACGTGGACCAGAGTTGGCGATGGCATCAACCAAAACCTAATTAATCGAATTGAATGATTGATTGAGATGTGAGTGATTGATCGAGATGTGATGTCTTAGCTGTTCATTCATTCATTCATGATGTTGATGTCTCGCTCGTTCGATCGATCCTGTTTGTCTTCCTGTTGTTGTATTATCCATGCTTTGATCGACTGAATGAATGAACGAATGATGATGAGTGTTGTTACATACTTGGATTGGGTTCTTGTCGGTCAAGAGGAAGATGACCTCGAAGGCCTTCTCGATGATGCGGACAGCCATGACCTTCTTACCGGCGTTACGACCGAACATCATCATGGAGTTAGCAAGACGCTCAACGATTGGGCACTGAGCCTTTCTGAAGCGGACCTTGTTGTAACGTCCAGAGGTGTGTGGCAAGAAGGCGGCCTTCTTGACCATCATGTAGTCCTGCAGAGAGATATCAGCGCAGATGACTCCTCTGTATGACCTGTTTTGTTTGAATATGTTTGTTGAATGAGCGATACGTTAGTATCACGTTCATGACCAATTCCTGTATCTTATCTCGCGCACATTCGACGTATCCTCCTCGTCTCCAACATGATCATCCACTCATCCACTCATTCATTCTTCCATCCATCTGTCATGTGTATCGCTGTGTATCCTTAATGTATCATCGATGACCTACCATTTTCCGAACAGCTCGACTTCTCTTTGTTCAGCCATCTTTGTGTGGGTTCTTGTATGGGTAGGATGGATAGACAGACTAAAAGGGCGATCACATCACAAACTGCCAAGTCTTATTCGCCTCGCAGGAGGTGTGTCGCACGAACACTCGACGCCCTCTCCGCACCCAAGTTCGAAAATCAAAACAAAATTAAAAAATAATAGTTTCAATAATCTTTGAATGAACTTCGAAGCGAGCGAGTGAGTGATGGTTGTGAGGGCAAGCAAGGGTTGTTAAGTTTATTGGATTGTACAGGCACATTGGCATCGTCTACTCTTGGAGGCACCTCCTTCCTCGACATCGTCGTTGATGCCTTTGGTATGTCCACTGAGTAGTCCGACGTTGGATGATGAGTTGTGGTAATCATCGTCGTCATCATCGAGTACATTGTGGATCTCAGAGGACACTGGTCTTCCAATTGATCTGTATGAGTTGTGTGGAGATGATGATGATGGCAATGGTTGTTGTTGTGTTGGTGGCATTGATGGTAGTGTTGATTGTGATCCACTAATATTGTTGTTGTTGTATGATTGATTGTTGGACTTGATGATTGGTGCTGCTTGAGCTATAGCGTGTGCCTGTGTGTTTCCATTCAGTCCAAACTTGGCAAAGTACCTGGACTCAGAGTCGGACATCTCATTGGTGTTGATCCTTCGTAGGTTGTTGTTGTTGTAGTTGTTGTTGTATTGTTGCTGTTGCTGTTGCTGTTGTTGTAGTTGATCATCTGCCGAGGGGACCGCTCTCAGTGACTTGATCTTCTTGTTTCGATTGGAGAACAATGAGTCTGATGTTGGTACCTCCTCGCCAACACCTCCACTGCTGACTACAACAGTGTCGGTCTCTTGCACGGGCAACGGAGCACCACTGGCAAGGACTATGGCGCGCAGCCATCGCTCCTTGTCCATATCAGAGTCGGCAGCCACGATGAAGTTCCTGCGAAGACTGGTCATGATGATGAACGCGTGCGCCTTGGCAACGGCCGATGGACTGGCGTCGAGCTTGGCGCCATCGAGTGGCAAGATGCCCGTTGGTGTGATCAGCGGCTGCTTCTCCTCTCCCGAGGCAATCTTGCAATAATACAGTTGATTGTTTGCGATCATAAAGTATCGCTTCTGCCAGCCCTTGTTGACGGCGCCCATCTTGTAGAGCCATCCAGTGATGGTGCAGTCAGCCTGTGCCACCGATGACAACTTGGCTTTGATCTTGTCACCGATCGAGAAGGCGAAGCGACCAGACTCGACAAACAGGGTCTCGGGCAGCATCATCACCTCGGGCAACATGAACGATGTCTTGGCGCCCTGCTTCTTTTGATATATATTGCGCCAGATAATGTCGTCTTGGATCTCCCTTGACGAGGGCACCTTGGGCTTTGTCCTAGAGAGCCTAGTGAGCACAGCGATCCACTGATCAAACTCCTGAGGCTTGTTGCTGTCCACCCTCAGATAGTATTCCCTGTCCTTTGTCTTGATCTGGAACTTCTCCTTTTGATTGGGCTTGGGAGCGCATCCAAAGTCATACAAACAGATCACTCCTTGTGGATTGAATTCCTGGTCAAAGGGTAGGGTAAGTGAATGACCATCACTGGAATGGTTCCAGAATATATACATACGTTGATGTCTTTGTAATAGAACATAAAGATTGACTTTAGCCCGAACCATCGCTTCTTGGCCATTACGTTGATCTGACCATCCTTCATCATGTATCCACTCATGGTGTTGTTCTTCTTGGGCCAGTTGTGATCGATCTCCAATATCTTGTTGGTGTCGACTATTGCTGCCGCGTTGTTCTTGGCACATACATAGCAGATGGCTCGCAACTCGTATAGAACTGGACTATGTGCATTGATCTCTATGGCCTTGGTGAAGGAGGCCGCTGCGGCGACATAGTCACCCTTGGCAAAGTCTGCTGAGCCTTGATCGACCAGCTTGTTGATGTTGTCCACTTCGAACAAGTGGCTAAGCTCCATCTGGGAGTTGTATATCTCCTCGCTGTTGTCCGACTTGGTCTTGGCCTTGTCGATGAATGATTGTGCCTTTTCAAGTTGGCCGGCGATCATTAGGACGCGTGCCGCCTTAAGCAGACCAGTGTAGCCGTGATCATATTGGATGATCTTGGCGGCATTCTCGATGGCCTTGCCATAGTTCTTGAGACCAATGTGGCAGTCGACAATCAATGTGTAGAGTTGGGGATTGGTTGGCATGTTCTCGACCGCCTCTGTCAGCTGCTCCAGCGCGTCCTCGTACTTGTTCTCGACTAGCAACAGCTTGCCATGATAGACACAGTCCCATACATTGCGGTACTTGTACTGCAACTGCAGCTCTATCCTGCCGACGATCTCGTCGTCCGTGTATGACGATGATGATGAGTCGTCTGTGGTGGATGCCACGACCTTCTTGGTGATGTTGATCCACTTGGCCACTGGCTTCTGGCCCCAGAGATGTGCCTCGTCGATCAGGGACATGAGCGATGTGCCGATCAAAAAGTCCTGGCCCTCCGTCTCGGACTTGAGTATGATCTGGAAGCGCATTGTGGCGCAAGGATTGATCACGTTGAATGTGTGCGATTCGTTCCACTTGGGCTCGGTCAAGTTGCCAGACAATGTGGTGCGGAATACAGTGTCATCAGGATGACCACCTTCGAATGCTGCACTGACCATTATACCAACTGTTGGTGTTGTTGGTGTGGCAGATGTAGTAGACTCACTACCACCTGGTGCAGTGAATATAGGTGCCAACTTCTTCACATTACTACTTGAGAATGCCTGTATCTTTTGTATACCCTGTAACAAGCTACCTGCCAATTCCTGTGCCATTGACTTCTCCTGTTTAATAACCAAGTTCTGGGCCTGTAGCACTACAATCGATCAATGACATGTTGTGGAAGATTGTTAGTCTTAACTCGTTCATTCATTCATTCAATCAATTATATGTTTACATACCAGTTACAAAGAGCTTGCCTTGGTAGTCAGCCATTGTATTGTTTGTATGTATGTGATAGAGATAGTATCTGTATAATGTACACGAGTACAGAGTGTAGTGGTCAATCTAAAATGAGACAGGGGTCTTGGAAGTTGGTCCTAAGTATCTCGAGATACCCCACAAGGTGCATGAAAGAATCAACCTTTTGCTGCAAATGTGTGGTATGATGTCGACAACAACAAAGTTAGAAATGATTGTCTTGGCTTCGCAAGTCCAAGTCAGCGGACCACTATTCAATCAATACCCGATACAGATAGAGATACAGATAGAGATATATTTATATGTATAGCAGATGATAGAACATCAACATCATCAGTTAAATATAATTAATAACCTAATACCACATCATTATCAAATTGATAACGATACGCCACTTGACGATCAAACAAAGTCAACGTTGTTGTGTAGTCTTGAGGATAGTTTGATCAAACTACAACAACAACAATATGATGAAGTTGATGATGTTGATGAGAGTGATGCACAACATAAACATGTTTCATTGGACTTGACATTACTTGAAACAGTAATTAGAAGAACGAATAATGAGGATGTAGCCACAATCATTGATCACATCTATAGTGTCCTCATCAGTTTGATCAATGACCAATCATTATCAAAAGATAACATCCTAATACATATACTAAAGGCTGTATATCTCTTTATTACATTGAGATGTATGTATTCATACTCATTCATTCAATCAATCATACTGGAACTATCCCACTCACTCACTCAATCACTAAATCAATCAATCAAATGATAGATGATCATTATGTTACATTCACATCACTTGGAATACATTCATTGATGAACAAGTTAGTCATGGCAAATCAATGGAGTGAGACGGTGAAGGGTACAGGTCATTCGATATTGGACCAGATGCAGTTATACAAACGAAACACAAAGGTCCATCAGGAGAAGAGTGTAGTCTTTGACAAACTGAATGGTAGTGGATCACGCGTGATAAAGATCAGTCAACTCTGTTATGGTGATGCTGGATTGGGCTGGAAGATATGGGACTCGTCATTGGCATTGGCCGAGATCATCATTGCCAATGCATCGCGACTGAGCAACACCAATGTACTCGAGCTGGGCAGCGGATGCGGACTGACCGGGCTCGTTGCCAGTCTCTACTGTCGCAAGATACTGATGACGGACTATGTGGACAATGTTCTGGAAAACATTGGACTCAATGTTCAACGATTCCAACAGGAGCAGAGGGATCTGGGCCACATCGATGTGTGCAAGTTGGACTGGAGCGATGACGATCACCAGCTGGGCGAGTTTGATTGGATCATTGGATCGGACCTTATATACACACAGAGCGCAGCCAATCGCCTTCCATCAATCATTCATCGACACCTACATGTAGGTGGTACGGCAATACTAGTGTTACCAGCTTGTCGCGAGGGTATTGCATTGTTTGAAGAGAATGTCAAAGGAGGACATGACTTGGAGATTGTACACAAACAACTAATTGATAATCAAGGCGATGATGGTACACTACTATGCTACATCATTGTTAGGCTGCGGTAGTACAATTACATCAAGAACAAGTACTAAAGTAAAGTAACGTATGGTACCACTCACTCTGGGTCAATCAATCATTCAGGGTTATCATTACCATCTTTAGACCAAACTACTTGATTTGGTAATGATTACCAAACTTGGAATTTAGTGTGATTGATGAGAGTCAGTATACTTGGAGTGTCACTACTCCAATTATTAGATAACTTCTTGTTTATTTGTTGTTAGACCAAATGGACTTTATTCAAAGAGGGACCCGGAAACACTTCAAATCGTACTTCACTTTTTGAGGAGTTATGAAAGTTTTTGCGAATTTGGGTGGATGAACATCACATAGTGATCATCAATCAATTAAATTGATCATTCACACTCACAATTTATCAAATACATTACAAACATACATATAATATTCGTACAAACATATATATATTTATACATATTTATATTACATTACATAAAGAAAGAAAACAAAGAATGAATAGAGCAAACCTTATGAATATGCTCACTAGAGATGGAATGGGAATGGAGAAGGTTACAGATGCCACCCATCTACCAGATACAGCAGAGACAATTCAGATATCATCATTGGCATTGCTAAAGATGTTACAGCATGGTATGTGATTGACATGTGAATGTATGTTTGATCAATCACTAACAATGTTCACAAACATCATCGTCAACAATCAATATATAGCTAGAGCAGGTGTACCACTGGAGGTTATGGGTTTGATGCTTGGTGAATTCGTTGATGAGTATACTATTAGAGTTATTGATGTGTTTGCTATGCCACAGAGCGGTACTAGTGTCAGTGTAGAGGCCATCGACCCAGTGTTCCAAACAAAGATGCTCGATATGCTCAAGCAAACAGGTAGAAACGAGATTGTTATTGGATGGTATCACAGTCATCCAGGCTTTGGCTGTTGGTTGTCGGCCGTCGACGTCAACACTCAACAGAGCTTTGAGCAGCTGCAGTCGAGAGCCGTGGCCTTGGTCGTCGACCCACTGCAGTCTGTCAGAGGAAAGGTCGTCGTCGATGCCTTTAGAACCATAAAGACGTCGCCAGCTGTCGAGCCCAGACAGATCACATCCAACATTGGTCATCTGCAGGATGCCTCCATCCAGGCCCTGATCCACGGACTCAACCGTGGCTACTACTCAATCGCCATCAGCTACAGCAAGAACGAGCTGGAGGAGAAGATGTTGCTGAACCTTCACAAGAAGAAGTGGACCGATGGTCTTAACCTCGAGAAGTTTGATGTCCACAACCAGAACAACGAGAAGAAGCTCAATGTATGTATCCTTGGTGTTTGAACTTGGTACGAGTCCATACTGATCTTGTACTACCACAATAGGACCTGTTGGAGTTGACCAAGTCATACCACAAAGCGCTGCAAGAGGAGGACAAGATCGATCCAGAGAAGAAGGATATCCACACTGTGGGCAAGCTTGATGCCAAGAAGCATCTTGTTTCCGATGTACATTCTTTGATGGCTCACAACGTCGTCAGAGTGTTGACCGTCATGCTGGACACTACTACATTCTAAATCATCTCAACTCAACATAATACCTTAGTCATTATCATCATCATCATCAGTCACTGTCACAGCCACAACCAATCAGTCTAACAATCTTACAACCAAACAAACAAACGATCGCGTTTTATCAAACAAACAAACTAAGCAAGCAGCAGCAGGTCAATCAATCGCTTGTGTATGTGGCAGCAGCAGCGACCAAACCCTGGATGTAGATATATAAAATAAACATGTACTGCGAGACAACCAAAACTAACAAACTGTAAACAGTATTATAGTAGCCACTAATTGAGTTGTTGGTTGGGACTTGGTGAATGATGGTTCATTGAATGAAATGACGATTTAGAGAAGCATCAAGACATCAACATGATCTTCATCATCGTCATCATTCCTAACAACAATGAAATATAAAGTAGGGAAATTAATTAAGTTTGGACATGTCCATCACCAACCCATCTCGTTTTAGAAGCAAAAGGGAATCGGAGATCAACAACAATGCAAAGTTGAATTGTTGGTGGGGTGGTGTTGGGGTAATGTATGGTCAATCAATCAAAACGACTTGTCCACCCCATCATTCTTTACCACATTATTCACTGCAACATACACACACATATACACACATACATACATATATATATTCAGATACATATACAGATACACATTTATATCAACAACTTTGTTTGGTAGTGTTGCTGTTGTTGAGGATCGGAACACAAATTCAAACCACAGCAGCGCATCGCTGCTCAGTCACTCACTCACCTCACTTTACCTCATATCACTTTCATTGATCACTTGATTGTCCTGTTAACTTAAGAAGAAGAGACAACCTACCCTTCATTCGATTGTACAATCAATCAAATATTATAACAGTTCGAGAAACAGAGATAGAGACAAGAGAGATTATTAAGATGAATGAAGTAGTGGAACCTACTACTACTACATTGATCAATGTAGTATCATCGTCACCATCATCAACTGCTTCATCTTCAACTTTAACATCAACATCATTAGCAGTATCACAACAACGACAACTGGAACAGCAACAACTACAACAACAACAACAACAACAAGTTGGCTCAACTACATCAGGTGATCATTCACCAAACATACATGCAGGCGGCACAGCCTCACGCGTGACCACTATCTACGTCGAGGAGATACAGGGACGCAACATCAATGAGAAGGACGTGTTTGTAAAGTTCAAGGTTGATGGCAAGAAGTTCAAGACAAAGACACAGAAGAAGACGGCCAACCCGCTGTGGAATGAGAAGTTCACTGTCACGACCACGTCGAGGATCGATGACATTGAGTTCACCGTGCACAGTCAGAACATCCTGGGCAACAACGTTGATATTGGAAGCGTCAAGTATGTCCTGCAGGTGTCCAACAAGCCCATAGTCAATGGCGCATCGACCATCACCACAGCCACCAGCTCAAACAAGTTGGCTCCGCCAACTCCCACTTCGGCGACAGCGACCACTGCCGCGGCAGGCAACTCCTCCGACACTTCTTCAGAGAGCAGTGCAACTGGTTCACTCATAGACAGCTACACAATCGATCAGTGGATGCCGATGGAAAAGACAACGTCCGAACTCAAGGTGCTCATGGTCATAAGGATACGCGACATTGTCCTGCTCAATGATACAGACACAAGCAGCTCGGCATCCACCGAGGACGGCGTCGTCACCCCAGCGACCCACGGCCCCGCACACAGTCTGTCGAGACAGCGAACGATTGGGGGCGATAGCAAGGAGCACAAGGACATGTCATCATTCATTGGCAAGGGTGGCAGCCAGATCAAGAAGCTCACCAAGCGCATTACTGCAAAGATGGAGAAGGGCTCAGGGGGTGGCTCATCCCTCAGCCTCGAAGCCAAGAAGAAGGATGAGCGAATGGCAATCATCGAGGAGCAGTTGGCAAAAGAGCGCACCAAGGAACTGGAGAAGGAGGCGATCGAGCGAGAAAAGGAACGTGCACGCGAGAAGCTGAGGCAGCGCGAGGAGGAAGAGCAGCAGCGACAGCGCGACAAGGAGCGACAGGAGGAGCGACGTAAGGCCAAGGAGGCCAAACAGAAGAAAGAGAAGGAGACCAGATTCCAGCCAACGCGACCTATTGACTTCTTCTTTGTCGTTGGCTGCTCGACCAAGTTGGAGCCGATCGACAATCGATACGAGACTGTTTCGCGCCAAGTCGACCCCCTGGAGATGGCCTATAAGGGTGAGCTGCTGGATTTCTACCCGCCACGCGACGAGGAGATACTTCCCAATCACATATGGATGTACTGCTTCCCCAAGGGAGCAACACTCACCAAGGAGGAGCAGGCGCCCTCCTTCTTCCCATTTGTCCTCACCAATGAGACTGGCGTGCGCTTCTATGGCTCATGTCTCACCTTTTATGAACTGGCCAGCGATGATATGGTATCAGAGGTGAAAAAGAGACGTGGATCAAGCAACACTGTCGATGTACAGCAGCAGGTGGATGGTGGCAGTGCGCAGACACCCACCATGCGACCATCAGGTGGCAGTGCATCCACAGCAAGTCCACTCTCACTAAGTCAATCAGGTTATCATCATCCGAGCACAGTATACGCACCAAAGTGCATATGCATCCTGTCACATTATCCATTCTATGGCTACTTCCGAGTGTGTCTGAATGACATCTATCAAAAGGTGTTCTTCTCACCGGCCGCCTCCACATCATTATCATCCAACTCCAATGCATTGCCAATCGAGAGAACAATCTACAACATTGTCCAAGAGGTAGCATTGCCAGTGCAAGGTGTCAACAGCGTAGTGCACACAGTCAACAACACAACCATTACACTCAGAAGACCACCAGACTGTCTTTTACCCATGTCCGAAGTAAGTTCATTGGATTGATCATTTGTCCACGACCAATCACTTACTAATGCCCAATCAATCAATCAAATTAGCTTCCATACTCTCTACTCTTTAAATGTTTGGATATCAAGAGTGTAATACTCTTGTTTAAATGTATATTGCTCGAACAGAAGATCGTAATCATCAGCGATCACTACTCCCTGCTGACCCTTATCGCCGAGATTGTCTCATCCCTCCTGCATCCATTCTCTTGGGTATGTATATCCACACTCGCCAGTCAATGGCGGACCAACCACTGACCTGTCTCCCCTCTAGCCACATGTCTATGTACCAATATTGCCAGAGTTGTTGCTAGAGTACATCTATTCACCCTTCCCATTCATTATGGGAGTACACAAATCATACAGCCATAGCATCATGACTGAGGAGAACTTGCTTAACGAGATTGTCGTCGTGGACTTGGACAACAATCACATCATGATACCTCAGTCACAGACCACGCTGAATCAGGCTAGCATGCCTGAGCGCGAGACCACACAGCTGATCAATCAACTAAGACGCGTGTTGCAGTACGAACTGTTGGCGTCCGACTTGCCCAACTTCAACCTCAACTCCATGTCACCAATGCCCGCTCCTCCCAATACCAGTTCAGCGTCGACAAACACAGGTCTAAGGTCGACCCAACAACAGCAACAGCAACAACAACAGGGTGGTCGACCACACTTCCACTCAGCGCCTGCACCTCCATCATCTGCATCGATCGACGACCACATCCGCCTCTCATTCCTTCAATTCTTTTGCTCGATAATGTGCGACTACCGACGCCATCTCAAGTACTTGCGCGTCTTCCCCAAGCCAATCACTCTGTTCAATCGCGCAGAGTTTATCAAGTCAAGGACATGGCCCTCATCGCAGGATAATGGCACATTCTACACGGCTCTGGTTGACTCACAAGCCTTCAGCTTCTTCCTGGACCAGCACAACTGGCCCAAGACCAACTTGTTCGACTACCTGATCGAGACGCAAAAGTATAAGCGTCCAGTCGAAGAGTTGTGCGCACAGTACTACACGACCGTGCACCAGGGTCTGGGTGTGTTGGAGCAGTCAAAGTATACGACGGTTCATGCACCAGCTCCTTCAGCTCTTCGTAGGAATAGCTCCAGTGCTAGTGGCAGTGGAAGCAGCAGCAGTAGCAACAACAACACATCAGCCGGCAAGGAGTGCATCAGATTCCCTCAACTTAAGCAGGATGCGATGGCAACTCCACAGGCGAGCGTCAACAAGCCAGCCAGCGTGGCCATCCAGGCCAAGGAAGTGCCTGTCTCTATGGAGATCTACAGCAACTCAATCTCGATTGGCGACAGTGTACTCTCGCTTCAACAAGACGGCCTACCATCAAAGATCATTGAAGAGCAGTACAAATCATTTGTGGCCATCATCGAACAACTGATCGACAGACTGGGCAGCGACGCCCCGCCAGAATCCTCTGACATCCAACAAGTGCTAGAGTTGCTCAAGTTTGACTCGGGCAGACAGCTCTTTGGCCGCTTGCTCATGAAGCATCAGAAGAACTCGGCGGGCGAGAACGTGCCCATCAAGGCGCGTCTGAGCGACGCTCTGTTCTACTGTCTTGGCGACCTGCTCAAGGCGGCTCTGCGAGAAGCCAACACTCACTCGGACTTTGCCTCGACGCGCATGTACCTCGAGGCGTCATTCGTCTACCATCGTCTAGCCAATGGCTCGAACGAGCATGTGAGCGAGCGACTCAGGAACCAGGACATCTGGCAGAACTACAACTTCTGGGAGCAGTTCTTCTACGACACACTCGAGCATCGCTGTCGCATGCTCTACGGTAACATCATACGCGAGATGATAAAGTGGGGCTCATACACGACAGACAAGCAGGACAAGCTCAAGCAGGAGGAGAAGGACATGGAGTTCTCACTGCTGAGCAAGATGGTGTACTACATGATCAATCTGGGCTCGCAGCCCGATCTCGTGCGTCGCTTTGTCAACAAGATGTGCTCCCGAGTCAGCTTTGACGCGGACCGCACCGACACGATGATGCAGGTAGTGTCCAACATCACGAGGGCACGCGATATTCAGGACATGGATCAGATCGACGCTAACAAGGCCACTACCGTCGCAGCAGATGCCAGCAGCAGACACATCCAGAAGGAGATGTCCAAGTCGACCAAGGCCAAGGACATCTATTTGCCCGTAGGACTGAGGCACGTGTCCACAAATGAGGGCATTGAGTTGTTGACTCATCTCATCGATGAGAAGTCCAGCAACATAGTGGCGCAGCGCAACAACAATGCCAAGATCATGAATTTGCGAAGTGCATGGGCTGAGACTCGATCAAAGACTAGTGCCAAGTTGGACTACCGCGACATCTCAGAGAACAGAGGCGACTACATCATGAAGACATTCACTGGACACAAGGAGGGCGTGCTCTGTCTGGCATTGGTGGCGCACGGCCACAAAGAAACCAACGCGCTGATCACAGGCAGTGCAGACTCTACACTCAAGGTGTGGGATATGACTTCGACTCGTTGTCTTGGCACGCTGGAGGGACATGGCGGATGGGTCAACTCGATCGAGGTTGGCGCCGACTCCAAGGTGTTTAGCAGCTCGTACGACAAGACCATCAAGCTGTGGGACTTGAGCAAGTGCGCCAAGATCAAGTCTTTCAGAGGCCACAAGGGCTCGATCAGTTGTCTACGCATCTTTGACTCTCATCAGATAATCTCTGGCTCGTACGACAACACGATTGGTGTGTGGGACGACCGCGCTTCAAAGCCGTCGGCCACACTGGTCGGCCATCAGCAGCCCATCATGACATTGGTGTGTGATGGCTACAAGGTCATCTCAGGAAGCAGGGACACAAACATCCGTATATGGGACATCCGCACGATGAGCACACTCAAGATACTCTCAGGTCACAGCGATTGGATCAAGTGCATGGAGCACGACATGGACACACTGCTCACTGGCTCATGCGATGGCAAAGTTAAGGTGTGGTCGGTTGAGAGTGGCGAATGTCTGAGGACGCTTCAAGGCCACTCAGGCAGCATCAACTCACTGTTACTTCATCGTGGCGACGAGGATGACAACAATCAACGAAAGTTCATTACGGCCTCTGCCGACTCTACGCTACAAGTATGGGATTCAAACTATGCTGAGAGCTACCACACGCTGTCTGGACACACTGATGAGGTGATGGGTGTCAAGAGCTTCATCAACAGTCTGGTTGTATCAGGATCATACGATGGCACTGTCAAACTATGGGATGTCAACACTGGAAGAGCACATCGTACCATCCACAATCACACCAACAGGATCTCCTCACTTGAGACCAACGAATCTACAATCATCACTGGCAGTTGGGACAAGACAGCCAAAGCATGTGTCTTTGGATTGGACTTTAGGACTTAATCCAATGTTATCCATAACACCAATAAACAATGTATATTAATAATATTAATAATATGGATTGATGTCCAGGTATACTTGTCCATGTTAATCAAAGTTTGAGATTGAGTTGGAACTTTGAAAATCATCAATTTTTAATTTAAATTCAAATTTCAAGTTCATTCAATCTTAAGCTCACGAGAGAGACACACTTGTCTCCCAACCAACCATTCAGTCCATTCCATTCCCATCCATTGCAGCAGCAGTAACGTCAAGATAGAATAACATCAAGTTAAAGGGATCTAGAATATATCTATACCCCCCCGTGCGATGTGGTATTCAAACGATGATGACGATATTGAACTGTTAGAATCAATAGAGAGAGAAGAGACATCATTGATCAAGAAGAAAGCATTCTACAACTCACATCAACAACAGTTAATGAGTTTGACTCGTAGTAGCAATACATCACCAGTTCTACAACAATCAACATCACCAACAACAACGACTACTACATCATCGTCATCTACAACAACAACAACAAGCAACAACATAGTCAACAACGACAACAACGACAATAACAATAATAATAATAATAGTGTACAAATGTCATCATCAGAAGATAGTAATGCATTGAATATGTCAGGTATAATCAATCAAGAGGACCCTGATGATATTAGGATATCAGTTGATACTCCTCAAATGGGCTCAACAATGATCAACCCAATGGCTTCATTGTCACCGACGACTTCACCATCGCAGTCACCTGTACCCAACAACATGGCAACGTCCAGCGATTCGATGTTTGTGATTGAGGACGACTCGTCGATGCCCCCAACCAGGATCAACCTCAAGATGCCTCACTTTGTCACCACCTCTGTCGACTCGGTGGCCACCATTCAGAAGCCTACGCCCGTGGCGGTACAACCTACATCATCATCATCGACCGCGTCTGTCGTCGAACCGACGCTTGAGGAGCGACTGAGAGAGACGTCCATCGATGTTGCCTTGGAGGACGCAACACATGGCAACCCGCTCAGACAGACTTCGACCCCTCTATCCAACGATGTCATCAGTGTAGACAATAGCAGCAACAGTAGTAGCATGCCATCAGGGCCGGGGACAGTCGATGTTGCCAGTGGGCTGGCAAAGACGACAGACGACGCCGCCACTCAGAAGCCGTCGACGACCTCACCACACGAGCACAACCTCTTCCTGGGCAAGGTGATATTCTCTGACTTTCTCAAGAGACATACATGCTACGATGTCATACCGATCAGTGGCAAGGTCGTAGTGTTGGACACGAAGCTCGTGGTCAAGTCGGCATTCTACGCGCTGGAGGAGAATGGCATCAAGTCTGCGCCACTCTGGAGTAGTCAACTTCAAGAGTTCACTGGAATGATCACAGTATCTGACTTTATCGACATCCTACTATTCTATTATCACAAACCTAAATCAGACAACATCTTCCAGGACATGGGTATCCATCGAATAGAGACGTTCTGGAGAGGTATGTTCATCATGGATCGATCAGTCACATGAGTGAGTGAGCGCACTCACTAACACGTGATCAACTCAATACATTCAGAGATTAACGTGGAGAGACCAAAGACATTGATATACACTGAGCCCGAGACCAATCTATACGAGTCCGCGACATTGCTTCTCAAGTATAAGATACATAGACTGCCTGTTGTGGACAAGAAGGAGACGAACTCTATACTTCACATCCTGACACATTCCAGGATATTGGCATTTATGATGAAGAGTGTATGTATAGTCGATGATTGATCGCGACCATGATTGACTAACTAACAATACTTTGGTAATGATGTAGCTGCCGGATCTTCCAACATATTTGTTGTCATGTACATTAGGATCACTGGGAATTGGAACGTTTGAAAAGGTTGTTACAGTGCATACTGAGACACCTTTGATCAAGGTGTTGGAGCTACTGGCCGAGAAGAAGATCTCTGCCGTTCCCATCATAGACGACAATGGCAAGGTCATTGATGTATACTCAAAGAGTGATGTAACCGTATGTTATTGATCAATCAATCAATCACAAGCAAGCAAGCTTCAAAGACCCTAACTTACCTTCTCGCATGTTCTCTAGCTGATGGCCAAACAAGGTAACCTGTCACCTTCAGATTTGGACAAGCCTGTCCATCAAGTGTTGACCACTTTCTCAAAGGTAACATATGACGTCGTCTGACGGATAGGGGCAAGGGTAGGCCACACAACTAACAATGGATCAATCAATCGAACATTCAATCAATAGCTGTGGCAGAGAGCGGAACAAATCCATACATGTACAAAGAACGATAAGCTGGGCGATGTGATTGAGAAGAGTATTAAGAAGAGAGTGCATCGATTGGTCTGCGTGGACGCCGCCAAGAAGGTGGAGGGCATTCTATCATTGAGTGACATTCTCAACTTTTTGTTGAATGTATCCTAAATGGCCAAGCCAAGACATGCAAAGGAAACACCATCATATAATTGCCAAGTTGTTTCCCATCAATCTCTCTCCCATCACAATAAATGATTGATTGACTGATTGACTAATTGATTGGTCGACGAAGAGTCGTCTCTTTTTTGGACTGAGTCCACATTGTTCGCAACTTCATTCACTCAACTACAACATAGTCTAATAATGTCCAACAATGACAACATGTTATTGAATATAATAACACAACAACTTTGGATGAAGTACTAAACAATGCCAACATCAACTTCGCTTTGCTACAGTCATACCTTGGATTCAATGCACATCGACTCATACCCAAGATCAACTTCAAGACTCTGTTCTTGGCTATCGATACTGCCGACCACTTCTCGTACGAACATTGTTGCAGCATGTAGGCGCGATGGACCTAAGCGACAACATATTTGCCCTCAACTTCTCATCTGGTCAACGACCAGGTGTGCACATTGATATGCTCAAGCTACTCAATCAAGAATACAACAACATCTATAGCAATCACGATCTATTATGGAAATGTCTACAACACTCAATCCAGAACGATAATGATCACTTTGACAGTGTACAGTACATACTTGACAACTATCCCAAGGATGTGAAGCCCCTGGACTTGATTGTTTGGATCAAAGTATGCGTTGAGAAAGGCCGCCTTGTACAGACTCTGGACCTTCTACTCAACAGGCACTGTCGTGATAATGACAGTAAGGAGGATGCATCGGATTTGTCGGTATATCTTGGATCATCTATCAAGACTGCTGTGGCCAGGGGACATCATCAAGTATCTCACGGAGAAACACCAAGACAGATTCAGCGCTAATCAATCGATTGTTGGAGACAGCACTTGTCCACAGACAATATGCAGTGGTCAATCTAATACTTGATGATCGGTTGCCTAGTATGGATAGTCAGACAGTTGGGCAGATCCACGTGAGGTTAGCACCCTCACACCTGGACAAGCGGCTAGCTTCAATCAAACAGGTCGACTATATGAGATCGGATCTGACGACTCAACCATTCCTCATTCAATCCATCATCGACAATGACTTGGTCGCCGTTGAAAGGGTCCTTAGCATTGGCGGCGAGGCATTCGTTATTCGCTCAGACTACGACGGCGACAAAGAGGCGAAGCGGATGTTCCGAGCAATGACCCCTGAGATGGGATGGTTGATCGCTAATCACAAGACCACCCTATTCTCATTGACACATCACCATCTTAAACTGATGATTAGCGCCATAGCAATTGGTAGCAAGATGACGGTGGAGGTAGTCGAGATGTTCATCAAACGCAAGAAAAAGTTGTTCAACATACAGACTGGCGACAATGACTTTTCCAAGAGTGCACTGGTTTTTGCAGCGGGTGTGTCAACTCATCAACAAGAAGTACAAGTTCACCTATCACCGCGGCTGTCTAAGGAGGGCCATCAAACGGGGCTGTATCGAGACCATGCCCAGTCTCTTCAAACATCAGCACACGAGACACTTCAAAGACTCTGATGATACTGAAGAGGACTCAGTCATTAAAGCATGTAACCATCTCTTGGAACATGGATCTGTAGAGGCGATAGAACTTTTGATTGCGAAGGTGCCTTGGTTGGATCTGGGCTGGGCGATGTATCATTGGAATCGGCGATCAACAATCCATTATTAGAGGCATTCGATTGTGTGGCAAATAAGATCATTGGTAAGAAGATGTTGAAACATTGCTTCCCCAAAGTGTTCATGTTGGCCTGCGAGCATGACAGATTGGACTTGTTCAAGAGGATGCTTGATGAGCCATATGACATGGTGCCCACATTGAAGCATCTTGGAGTGGCTGCACATGGCAATGCCTACAATGTATTGGAGCACCTCTTGATCACTTGGCCACAATCACCCTTCGTCCTCATGTCCAAACCTCACCGTCTACGAAGCATTCATTCAGTACTTCACATCTCAAATGAACAAGGATGCACACAAATCATTCAGTTGTGCAAGGAACTCATCAAAATCATCCAAAGAGATCACAAGAGGTATGCTCCAAGTACAATCGAAATAGCACAAACATACTAATTATGACTCAATCACACATTAGGAAACAACCAGAGTCAAGTACAGATGGTGTTGACGACCAGCACATCAGAGACGATCGCCTAGATACAGCGATACACATGGTTTTTAGGAACAAATTGCTGAACATGACTATCATGGGCTTTGTAAGCGATATTCACAAGACCCTTGGGGTGGACTAGAAGACCATTGTCAAGGGTCGGACATTGTTTGACCAAGATAGCCTTGACAAGTACATCAGATATGGCGCAACAGATTGGTTCATCAAGCGCTACAACACAGTGGCCGACACATATCCTCACAACAAATCATTGGTCCCCTCTGCAGTGGCCATGCTCAATAATGTGGCCCTCACTACACTCCTTGCCAACCCTTTGATGACATTGGATCCCGATGAGGACTTTATTGACCACCTATCCACCACCAATCCACAAATTGGTTGGGAGAATGTATTGCAAGAATACGTTACAATCAATGCCATTGAACAACTGGATATCTCTGTGGACCTTTTATTCTCGATCCAGCATCCAGACAAACTGCGGAAGTTGATCTCCATTTCTAGGGTTGTTGGCATCCCAACAGATTCCTTTATCGAGAATAGGATGAGATCGGATTGGATCGACAAACCATACGCAATGGAGATGATCGGATTGTTTGAGCAAGTACGTCCAGATATCCCCTCTAAAGTCTGGAACAAGCATCTTGGCCAAGCCATCAAGAGTGGTTTGCTGGAGATTGCTCAACGTATCTCCACTATTTGCAAACCTACAGACACATACACCTCCTTGTCACATGTGCTGCAACTGGTCATTTGGACATGCTCAAGTTGGTCATCTCATTCAACCCGAAGAGCTTTCGAGAAACTTCTTTTCTTTTGATCGATGTGGCATTGGAGCAAGGACATGTGGATATCATTATGTACTTAATCAATGAAGCTACAGACGATTTAAAAGAATATCTCATCAGAATCACATTGCGAACATCACTTTCGCGGGGTCTGGAGGATGTTACCCTCCTCATGATAGCCCTGCTTCCTCATAATGATCAGCATATATGGATCGATAACATTCACCCCAGCATATTGTCAATTGGGTTACTAGATAAGATCATGTCATACAAATCATTGAACCTCAGGTTCAGCACAATCTTGGCAAGTGCGATAAAGAGTGATCGCCAAGATGTAATCGACTACATGTTTCTACAAAGCAAATCGGAGGGTAGACTCTTTGATATAGATTTTGGTGCAGGATTCATGGCGGCTGCCACAACAGGTAGAGTCGAGCTTGTCAACAAGATTTTGGATACTTGCATAGCTTCATCATCAGATATCTATGTATATACAGAATATGACGCCCATATCAACAAGTCAACATTCTGGTGCCGAATAAGACCTGAGATCGGTCTGATGCTGGCCCAACACATTCAAAGCAGTTTGGTAACCTTTAGGAAAGATGGCCTATTCGATTTGTTGGCTTCCGTTGGACAAGACAATAGTTTGATGACAGAGGAGGTGTTCATTGAATGTGGCAATGCAATTTTGAATACCACCGATGACAACTTAATCGTGGAACTCATTCAATTGGCAGCGTCCCTCTCACTTTATCATCTCAAGTTGCTGCATCAACACATTCTCATTATTGATGAGTTAGATATGATTGACTATTCAATAGCGATATTCAATTGCAAATCAATCAAGGATAGCGAATGTATTCAATATATGATCGATGTGGCTGGCAGTGCAAGTATCCAGTTTGCGAATAGCTTCTCCGACCTAACATTCGGCAACGTCAATAACCTACGTATTCTCATTGATAATGGATACATAGATGTGCGTCGAAACCATGCACTACTTCTTCAGGTGGTTGAGCTAGCATGTAGCAAAGGACAGGCCGACATTGTACAGTACATTCTTCAAGGAATCAAGACAAATGGCCACTGGACATTTGCCCCTTCACTCGATGCAATATTGTTGGCTGCCAGAGAGAACCACGTCAATGTCCTGACAGTACTCTTTGGCGACCTCTCTTCCCCTCTCAGGACAATAATGGAGCAAGTACATCTCATTCGACTACTCAAGCTAATTTCGAACGAAGCCTATACCCACGGTGGACTCTTGAAGGTTGTCAGCTTGTGTGATGTCATTCTTGGACAAATCAGTGATAAATAATTATACAATGACTCTGGCGACTGCATGGCTACAAGGAATAAACAAGCTGTTACCTTTGAGTATTTACTGTGCGTGAGTGTTTGGTTGGTCCTCAGTCCACCTGGCGGCTGCCGCAGTTGCTGACACCGATGGCGACAGGTTGTTGGGAGAGTTATCATGTGATTGGCTCGATCGAGGCTGGCTGGAGTACCAGCAGCTTTACAACTATTTCTTGCCAGGATGTCTATACTCTTTGAAATGCTGCGGATTCTTTCGATAGCATTTATCACTATTATTATAATTATGATTGGAAAGGTGTCAGGTCAGATTAATGAATCAATCATGATGTTGGTGAACTGTTCGACTTACCCAAACATACACATAGGCAGCTCCTTTGTTGGCGTTTTGGGAGCTGGTACACTGAACACTGGCGGTGAGTTCTGGCCAGAACCTCCGCCTCCACTGCTGCTTGTTGCTGTTGATGCTGTAGTTGTTGTTGAAATGCCTCCACTGCCACCGCCGCTGCTGAGATTGTTGTTGTTGATGCTTGCAGCCAGATTACCATTCGAACCCAATGAAGACTTTGATTTGATTGGTGATATTGGTTTGATATCCTTGGTGTCGTTTTCGTCGTCAGTGTCAGAGTCGTCCCTCATCATATTGCCACTGCTGTTGCTGTTTGTGCTTCCTATGCTCATGTTACTGCCTGTACCACCGCCGCCACCACTGCCAATGCTCATATTGCTGTTGCCATTGCCTTGGTCTCCTAGTTGACTCTTGGATTTCTTTAACACTGCAACCACTGAATCTCCACCACCATTGGCATCTGCTTGGATAGGCAGCAGTGAATCCTCTGACTTTCTCTTGCCCAGTAGTCGATCTCCATTCTCTTTATCCTTCTCCAACAATGCTTCCAGTGTGTTTGATTTCTAGAACGAGTACAGGCGAGTGTAAGTACAATGCGCGATCATTGTAATTCAATCATTACAACATACATTATACCAAGGATGCTCTAGGATTTGATTACATGAGTACCTCTTTGATGGGTTTGCCGTCAGCAATCTCTTGATAAGATCCTTGGCCTCTGCTGACACTGTTGCCCAATCCTCATCAGGGAACTCATAGACAGCATTCCTAATCTGTTCAAATATTGATATATCTTGACTATCATCAAAGGGAGGATGTCCACAAAGCCTATACATATTGATTGATTGATGGTGAGTGAGTGAGTTTGGGATTGATCAACATTGATGAGGTACCTGGTAGGTATACACATACATGACATATAGAATGGCACCCATACTCCAACAGTCTACTTCTTTACCATATCCACCAGCTCCATTTGCGCCATTGGTGAGAATCTCTGGTGCTAGGTATTGAGGCGTTCCACACATGGTCTTCATGAAGCTGCCCTCGCCAATTGTCCTGGACAGACCAAAGTCACTGAGTTTGATCGCGTCGTCGCATTCATCCCTCTTGTGCTTTAACAGTATATTCTGTGGTTTCAGATCACGATGAGCAATGCCCTGATCGTGCAAGTACTTTACAGCATTGACCAGCTGTCTAAAGAACTCCTTTGCCTTATCCTCCTTGTAGAAACAGTTGTCCAAAATATCATCCAACAACTCTCCTCCCTCAACCCTATGTGAGCACGTCATGTTAGTTGTTGTCGCTGATGCAAAGGTAAGGATGACACATACAACTCTAGTACAAGGAACAGTGTCCTCTCTGTGTCAAAGACCTCTTGGATGTGAATGATGTTCTTGTGATTGAGCTGCTGGAGGATCTTGACTTCGTCCATCAGTGCGTCCTTTCTTGACGATGAGTTCATCATGAACTTCTTCTTGTCGATGATCTTGATGGCGAACTTGTCACCAGTCTTCTTGTCGACTGCCAACTTCACCGTGGCAAAGTTGCCCGAACCCAATGTCTCTCCAATATGATACTTCCTCTGAGGACCACCATCGTCCTCCTCTTCCTTCTCACAGGCATGATATATAAATGCAATCTTCTCTGTTTATGTTGTGATTGATTGATTGATGTGAATGAATGAGTGATCGGAGTAAGTTGATTGATTGATTGATTGATTGATTGAGTGAACATACCTTGTCCTTGTTTCTTGCCGACCAGACCAATCTCTTGACCATTGGATAGGAGGAATCTGTTGCCCTTGCCAACCTTGATGCCATCAATGTATGTTCCATTCGTGCTGTGGTCATATAAGAATGCAATCGCTTGAGCATCACCTGGGTCGCTTGTCTTAATGATGGCGCAATGTCTGTGGAGAGTTATGTAAGCATTTGATTGAATGATTGAATGATTGAATGATTGAATGATTGAATGAATACATACTTGCCAGAGATATTCATATCATTAAAGTGTATTGTGCTGTTTGGTTGCCTGCCTAGGACCACCTCATTGTCGACAAGAGGATAGTCGGGATATGCAGGGTTGAGTGACTTGAGTATGGCCCAACCATTGGGTGCTTGTGCTACCTCATCATCATCATGCTCAACTGCCAATGTACACTGATTTGGCTGTGTAGGATCATCTGCCATTTCTTGGCGAATCAACTATGTTGTGTGTATATTTGATTGATTGATTGATTGATTGATTGAATGAATGATTGTTTGATTGAATGCTGTCCTTCTTAAATATATAGCTTCCCACAAGTACAATCTAGATATCTTATGTATACGTAATATATAATATATATTGTTAGTTATAACTAACTAAATGACAGTTTGAAGTGTATCTCACATGAGAGAGATGAATGTGAACAAGGTAATTTCTTCAAATAAGGTTATTTTTGATTTTTAAAAGTTTTGCACTGCACAAAAACAATGTGGAAGGAATAGTCCCAACTTGGGTTTTTGTGATTATAACTAATCTATATCAAACATCCCTAGATCATTAATCGTTTCATTTCTATTGACATAGAGTTGTTTACAACAATGGACCAAATAAAGATGTAAATTCATCAATTTATGTGATGACTCAAATCCCCCAATCTACAAAATAATCTTCATAATAATCACTGTAATGTGTAAATGTGGGATAATACCAAAATTGATTATTTGGATTGATATGTAGAATGATTGTTCATTTGTAAACTACATGTGATGAATATAGTGTGTTTTGTAATATATTGATTGGGAATTATTTATTTGTAATACTGACAAACAGTTTGACCTAGATCACCACATCGTTGACCGATTTCTATAATTCCAATCCCTATTCCTTTAATTATTATTAAATTAAAATGACTATAAATATGGTTTGATTCCATCATCATTATATATCAAATCAAAGTTAAATATTTATATCATCTTCAAAAACAATCCGATAACCAAACATAATGCAAATTACCAACTTTTACCAATTATTTGTACTTCTGGCTATTCTCTTGGTCTTGCTCTCTGTTGTTTTCGTCAATGCTGAAATCATTGTATTGGATATCCAAAGTGTCAATGAAGAGACCGTCGTCCTTTCAACTACTCATGACTAAGTAATCAATCATCCAATCCAAACAATCATCAAACCATCACAAGAAAGACCCCAATTTAAATAAATAATAGTTTTCTTGTTTCCAAAATGAGTGATGATTGAGTGATGAGATTATTATTTAATATTATATTTTAACATCGATAACACTGACAGTGCTATTAGAGAAACATGCTGATAGCTTGTCTCCTGTGGTATTCCAGGAGACGTCAAAGATGCCACCACTGCCCTTGAATGTCTTGACCAAGCTTCCATCCTTGACTGACCATATATATAAAAACTTGTCGAATGAGCCACTTGCCAAGTACTCGCCATTAGGACTGAATGATACTGTGTACACTGGATCACTATTTTTGAAGTCAAGTCAGTCAGTCAGTATGATGATTGATTGATTGATTGAATAAATGAATGGGAATTGAGTAACATACGAGTGCTTGGCGAAATTATGAATACAAGATCCGACCTCTACATCCCATAGCTTGACGGTGCTGTCGAATGATGCGCTGGCCAGTACAAGGTTCATGTTTGGGTTGGCCGATCCCGGTCCAGTTGGACTCCACTTTATCGTGTAAATCTCCTTGCTATGCTTTTTCAAATCATGTACACAATCTTCACTCTTTAAGCTCCATATCTAGATATGATAGTTATAACGATGTTGTGTCAGTAAGCCAGCCAGCGACTCGCCTCGCCTCGACAATACATACCTTTGCAGTTGTATCATCAGAACATGATGCCAAGAGTGTACCTGATGGATCCCATTTGATTGCGTTGATCTCGTCGTCGTGACCTTCGAATGTCTTGATGGGACGATCTCTACCAACCTCACAGATGTGTATCAATCGATCGGTCGAGCACGATGCAAACTGCGTGTTGTTGCGCCAATCAATGTCGAGTGTTGGCGCCGAATGGAACTCAAACTGCTGTTTGACACTGCCCGTGTTGATGTCCCATACGATCGATGTCTTGTCGACCGACCCACTTAGCAGGTAGTCGCCCTTCTTGTTCCACTTTAGTGAGAATATCGGTGCCTGATGCTGTGTCAGCACAAACATCAACTCTCCCTTTGCCGTCCACACTCTAGCATATCCGTCATATGATCCTGTCGCTAGTAGTGATCCATCATGCTACATTTAAGTCGATTGATTGATTGATTGATTGATTAAGTGAGTGAGTGAGTATGAATGATCATGTGATCATGTGATCGCGTGATAAGGGTATCCATACATTCCAATCCAAGGTGGTAACGTCGATGGACTTGTGTAACGATGAGTTGTCATGATGAAGGACGATGGAGTTGATCTGACCCTTGGACATTGGCAAATCGGTTGGCAATGTCCAGATACGCGCAGTGCTATCGCCACTGCCTGATGCAAGCATTGGGTACTTTGGATTCCAAGAGCACACAAACACCTCGTTCTTATGACCTTTCAGTGTTGTCACACATGACTCTGGTATCTCCAAAGTGTTCAACTTTACATCTGTCTTATCCTTCTCTTTATCCTTCTTATCTTTCTCTGTTTGTTTGAGTTTGATTGAGTTGATTGAGTGAGTATGATGATCTTGTCAAGACACAGAGTCAAATGTGAGGTACACATACTATCCTTCATCTTTACATCTTTGTCTTTGTCCTTCTCTTTCTTGACTGATGACTTGGTAGCACTGCCACCAACATTGTTTGATTCCTTCTTTGCTGGCGTCATGGTGACGTCTTTGTCTGCCTTGGATGCCTTGTCAGACTTCTTCTTTAGCTGACAGACGTGCGCTGACACCAGAGAGAAGGGCTCGCTGCAGTTCAGCTCGGTACCGTCGTCCTGTAGATGCGTCTCGACCTCCATGTATTGTAGACCCTTCTGCAGGAATGATATCAGTGTGCCGTGGGGCAGGTCGTCGTGGCTGACCACCTCTGACTTGGCCACGCAGCTCTCATTAAAGAAGGTGAAGGCTGAGTGTTGGAAGCCTGACTCTTGCAAGTACTTATATACCAAGAAGTTGACCTCATCGCTTGTTATATTCATTGTTGACATGATTGTTTGTTTGTTTGTTTGTTCGATTGATTCTTGAGAACGTTGAAGACCCCAGAGCCACAGAGAGATTGATTCGATACGATTGATTGATTGATTGATTGATTGAATGATCACGCTTGCTTGAATGAAGCGTGTGAACCAGCTGAATGAGGTGTCGACCAAAGATCTCGAGAAGATGGTGCTGTTATACAAACATACACACACAAGTTCAGTGTAATAGTTTGAATGAATGAATGAACAACAGACACCTGCGTCTTGCCTCTTCTCAGGGCAGCCCTCAACGAATCTGAAAAAAAAAATAAAGTGGACAACAGAAGTTGTCTGTGCATTAGTCTTCAAGTCAAGGGATTGTACACAAATGTGAATGAAGTATTTGTCATTCATCATTGACAATGAGATATATACAGTTAAGTGGTGAACACAACTTAACAGTTCTTAGTAGTAATAATACTATTTATATCTCACACATAATAATCACTACACACTTACTCACCCTCAATCAATCAATCAATCATTCAATAGACAAAGTCAAAGAGATAATTAATTAGAATCACACTGAGTGGTGATGAAGTGGTGGTGTGATGGTGGGGATGATTGATTGATTTGATTGATTGATTGATTGATTGATGATGATGTTGTTGTTACATGACAACCACAACGGTACTACATGTTGTCTCTATCTCTGTGGGTACCTATTCTATCCTTTCACTCGCTACTTCTACTTCCAGACCATTCAAACAATCAATCATCAATCAGACATATAACATTATCATCCATCTTATATTAGTCAGTCTGTCCGGCTATCGGGTCTGTGCATTGTTCATCATTAGTCTACCTATCTATCCACTCCACTCCACTCCACTCCACTTCACTCAATCAATCACTCCACTCCACTATATTCTTTAAACAAAGTAATAATATTATATAGATAGTATTACAACAACAAGAGTTTGTTAATAATAATTATTATCATATCATATAAATTAATCAATATTAGAATTAATTAAGTAAAAATATCAGGTAGTTCGGGTTGAATCAAACTTCGATCGAACCAAAGACCAACGGTTTTTCAAAACTAAAAACAGATCAAAAAAATAGTTGTGTCACAAGAGGAGGCAAACAAGCCAAGAAAACAATCACAACGAACAATCTCCAAACACACACAGCGCCACCCAACACCATTCATTCATTCAAACACACACGTGCCAATCATCCTCCTTATTCACAATATCATTCAATCATTCATTCATTAATCCCAATCACTTATTATATTATCTGTATACAACAACAACAACAACAACAACAACAACAACAATATATATATATATATATATTTATACTTTATTTCAAAGTAGCGTTTACATCACTCACCTCATTCATTCATTCAATCAAGCAATCAATCAATCATTAACAATATATTGTATTTGTAGATACCCATTTATATTATAATTATAATTAATATTAATATATATTTATATATTTAGTGATTGATCAATCATTCATTTATCATTTGTAACAATATCAATTTAATACATAATAACAATGGGAAAGGGACAAAGCAAAATTAAGAGAGATGGCAACAATGCAGCATCGGCGGCTGGAGGATCAAAGAAGCCAAGCAAGACAACAAAGAAGAGAAACGATAAAAATGTAAAGGGTTCGACAGAGGCAAGCAATGCTTCAACTGCCGGCGATATGAGGGCGACAGACACGACTCCAGCAGCCGCCACACACAACGCAGAGCAGCCATCTACCCAGCAGGCAGACAAGAACCTCACCTCAAAGCAATCCCAGAACCAGATATCACAACAACAGCAGCAACAACAGCAGCAAACACCACAACAACAACAGGGCGAGCAAGCAAAGGATAATGGCGCGACACAAGAGGTTGGCGATGACGATGAGGGTCCCGAGGAGATCATCTTCTCCAAGAACAAGCAGTCCGTCACCAAGGACGACTTTGAGCTGCTCACGGTCATTGGCAAGGGAAGCTTTGGCAAGGTGATGCAAGTGAGAAAGAAGGACGACAACAAGATATACGCCATGAAGGTGCTGAGGAAGGAGGCCATCATCGCTCGCAAGCAAGTCAATCACACCAAGTCCGAGAAGACCATCCTTCAAGGCATTGCACATCCATTCATTGTTAACCTTCACTTTGCTTTCCAAGTAAGTGTCCATCGAGCATGCACTCAATCGCACGATCAATCAGTACTCAACTAACACGAATGTGATCATCACATGTATGTTTAGACTCGCGACAAACTATATATGGTCCTCGACTTTGTTAATGGTGGAGAACTGTTCTTCCATTTGAAGAGGGAGGGTAGGTTCTCTGAGCCACGCGTCAAGCTGTATGCGGCAGAGATCGTGTCGGCACTGGCACATCTGCATCAGCAGGACATTGTGTATCGTGACCTCAAGCCAGAGAACATCCTGTTGGACTCTGAGGGACACATTTGTATAACAGACTTTGGCCTGTCCAAGAAGATCGAAACCACCGATGGAACGTTCACATTCTGTGGCACGCCCGAGTACCTTGCGCCCGAGGTGCTGAACGGCCACGGTCACGGCTGCGCAGTCGACTGGTGGAGCTTGGGAACGCTGCTCTATGAGATGCTCACAGGCCTGCCCCCCTTCTACTCGCAGAACGTCTCGATGATGTACCAGAAGATCCTCAACGGCGAGCTCAAGATCCCCAGCTACATCTCGCCCGAGGCGCGCTCGCTGCTCGAGGGTCTGCTGACGCGTGAGGTCGACCGTCGTCTGGGATCAAAGAGCGGCAACGACGTCAAGAATCACCCATGGTTCAAGAGCATCGACTGGGACAAGCTGGACAGGAAGGAGATAGAGGTGCACTTCAAGCCCAAGGTAAAGTCCGGCAACGACATCAGTCAGATCGATCCACTGTTCACTCAGGAGAAGCCAATGGACAGCATTGTCGAGGGTTCCACTCTCAGCGACGCCGTCAACAAGGAGAACAGTTTCGAAGGTTTCACTTATGTTGCCGAGTCCGTGCTCACTAAATAAGCAAGCAAGCAACCATTTGTTTGTTTGTTCCCGTCCATCAATCACACATCAACGACTACGATGACATATCAACTACTACCATCACTACCATCCATCCACCTAGCTACAACTACTACTACTATTACTACCATTCAACCCTTGATGACGCCTCCTTTTTCGATCGATACACCTACTACTACCCTTCTCTCTCTTACGCTATTATAACTATGACCAACAATGCTCCACCCATGATCCAACCCCCTACAAGATGATGGTCCATCCGCATCGTGGATGCCCTCTCTCTGGTCTGACGGCAGCTGCTGCATCCGTTTACTTGTTCCATCAGTTGGTATGGACTTACCAATCACAATAAACAGTTCAAAACAAAACAAAAGAGTGTAATGTTACCCAATCACCAACGCGTTCGTATGTCCGTTCGGAAGTCCAATCGTCAGTCAAGTGTGTTTACTTCATTCTCCAAAGACGTCCTTGAATGAGCGACGCACACTACTCCATCCAACCATTTTTAACACATCGCACAATGAATGGGCCGGGGCTAGGCTCAGGCTCCTTTCTTGTTTGATTGATTGTTGGGGTCAACACACACACTCATTCAATCAAACAATCAATCATATGATGGGTTATTATGAAACGACGAAATCAGGATTTATGGGCAGATCAACCATTGGTTGGCTAAGGCAACACACAACAACAACAGAGTCTATTTTTGTTAACCTAACCATATTTGATCACATGTCGATCACGTTGGCCGAGTCAAAGTCATTGTCGACTGAGAGTTAAAGTGATTGATTTGAGGTGGAGGCTTGAACAAAGTTCTCCAAGTTCTACTCGACCTTGATATAATTAGCTATAGTTGGGAGCCACAATCTCCACAAATCAATCAACTACTCAGATGCTGATGTTGATGGAGATGGTCATGTCCCTACGAAATATATGAATGTGTTATAAATGACACACTCCGTGTGCCAACTACCCTTAGGTCTTCCCAAGAGGTAGGACATAATTGCCATTGGCTGGCTGGCTGGCTGAGCTCATGGTCATCCTTCTAAAATATAAACTAAGCATGCTTAGTTAAGCTTATAAATCCAATCCAGAACAACATAATAACAAACAAACAGATAATAATAATATTAATATATATAATAACACAAAGTCTTACCACTTGTGATTGCCGATCGATCATCAACTCACCTTCCATCTTACCACACACCAACACACTGAACGTCGTTTGATCATTTAAATCTCTGATCCGACACGTGACTGTGAGACCACCACACTAGAGTTTAAACTCATCAACAACACGTTGGACCCTACCTTTATAATCCATTGATTGATTGAAAGTTAGAGATAAGGCTTTGTCCATATCCATCATTACCACACTCTCTCTATCCATCAATTCCATTCTCTCAATCATTCATTCTTACTTCCAAACTGAATAGATTTGTCGCATTCAGTTAAAGAGGCCTCTAACTACTCTAATAACTTCTTCATCATAATCTTTATTATTACTATTATTTATTTAACTTCAATCCTATATATATATTATAATATAAATCAACAATGTCGGCATCAGAAGTGAGCACAGAATGTTCCACAAGGAGTGATACTCCAAAATCCATCGGACAAATCTTAAAGGAACAACTATTCTATTTAAAGATATCAATGTATGTTAAGAATATTAATAATAATTATGTTTCCAAAATATTAACATTCAATCAATCAATCAATTTTAAATAGGTGGATGTTTGGTACCAGTGTAGTGTCTGGCGCAACAGCCAACATTGTTTGGCCATATCAGATTGTTTCATGTTTTGGAACAACTGATATGGAGTATTTGAATGGTGTCATCCCAATTGCAGGAGTATTCCTCAACGTCCTAATGCTAGTCATCACTGGATACATGAGTGATCACACCAAGACCAGATTTGGAAAGAGAAGACCATATATCTTAGTATGTGTCCATCATTCATTCATCCAATCAATCAATCAATCATACTAACATTTCAATCATATATCCAGCCTGGTACTATCATTATGATTGTTTTCTTGGCCGCCATGTCTAGACTGGACGGAACAAACTCGAGCGTTGCCGGATTCATATTGTTGGAGGTTGGCTTCTACTTTGGCCAAGGTATTGCAGCAGGTGCCTACTCTGGTATCATCCCAGATGTTTGCAGAATGGACCAAGCAGGTATTGCCAGTGGATGGTTGGGTGTGATGTGGGCATGTGGCACACTCACTGGTGCCCTCGTCGCTGGATCCCTTGTGCCGGGCGGTGACACCAACACTACAACATACACCAACGTCTACGGATTCATGATTGCCATGCTTGGATTCTCTGCCATCATCGCTCTGGTCTTCATGTGGGAGGACAAGTGTGATGAGACCTCCTTCGATGGCACCATCAAGGGCTTCGCCTGGTCATTCTACCTGCCATCGGCCACCTACTACAACTTCTACTGGGTGATCATCACCAGGTTCATGAACACCATGGGCTGCTACATGGTCATTGGATTCCTCTACTACTTCACATGGACCGTTGTTGGATACCAAAAGTTGATCGCATCCTCTGTGATCCTCGCCACGATCATCGCCTTCTCTGTACCATCATCAATCATTGGAGGCTATATCTCTGACCGCTACAGCATCACCAAGTACATGGTGTACGTCGCATCCATCATCCAAGCTCTGGCCATCGCACTACTGATTGTAATCAGTTACCATCCATCATATGCCGGTATGTTGGTGATCCTGGCCTTCTTTGGTGTTGGCTACGGATGCTACCAATGCGTGGACTGGGCTCTGGCGCTCCGTGTGTTGCCCTACAACTCGATTGGCAAGGACATGGGAATATGGCACATATCATTCAATGGCCCAATGATTGTGGCACCATTCATCACTTCAAACATTCTGAAGTATATGATTCCAAAGTATGGTCTGAGCAACTCGTACGCCACCGTGTTTGGATTCGCCACATTCTGGTTCATTCTGGCACTATTCTTCATTATCCCACTGGATGAGAAGATGAACCAGCCAAAGAAGATGGATATTGAGATGGCCAAATCAAGCAACAGCAGTGAAGAAGTTACCAACATCGATGCTAGTGTATCGGTCACCAGACAGGTCTAAGTCTAAACTTGACTTGACTTGATCATCTTCATCATTCATTCATTAGTTCAATCAATCAATCAATCAAACCGCCGTTAACTTATTATTAATACCTTTATAACATTACATTCCTGTATATATACAAATAAAACACAGATTCTATCTTGCTATTACTACTACCATCCATCACTTGGCTCATTTTTTTTTGATTGATTGATTGATTGGTTGGGTGATTGATCAATGGAATCATTCCAGACTTCATCACATATGCTGACTCTACCTCACCTTTATCACTTTTTGATACTGATGGACAAACATGTTAATGAAGTTTAGATACATCCACAAAGTTAAACACCAATCCAGAAGTTCGAAACGATCAAATGATTTTGCTTTGTTTTTATTTATTTTTAATTTTGTTATTGTTTTCACAAACACACGAAGTGGGGATGCTCACTCACCTTGTTATGAGCTCGCCTCACAAGTTTGATTGCTTCTTCCTCTTTCCTTTTCATAGATACAGACATATCATACAATGGTTGGTATCATCCATCCATCCATCCAATCCAATCCAATCACAGGACTCCTCTAACCTCATCATCCTCTATCATCAATCATCCTTACAATTGGACATGCGATACTCAATCAACATTGACATGAACGAACGAATGAATGACAATCAACCAATATATCGATCAATCTAATTGGAACAACAATATAGGGTCGCGTCAGAACCAAGACAGTCAAGAGAGCCTCAAAGCTCCTCATTGAGAAGTACTACCCAAAGCTCACCAATGACTTCGATACCAACAAGCGTACTTGTGACGAGGTTGCTACCATCGCCTCCAAGAGATTGAGAAACAAGATCGCTGGTTTCGTCACTCACTTGATGAGACGTATTGAGCGTGGCCCAGTCCGTGGTATCTCCTACAAGCTGCAAGAGGAGGAGAGAGAGAGACGTGACAACTACGTCCCAACCACCTCTGCTGTCAAGACTGAGAAGATCTACATCGATAAGGACACCGACGAGATGCTCAAGGCCACCCTTGGCAACTTCCCATCCTTGCCCCGTATGTATCAATCATCACTCATATATCAACATTCAACAGGGAAGAGGAAGATATCAATGACGAGATGAGTAGAAGCAGCAACATTCAACAGGGTAGCGACATTTGATCATGAGAGCGATGATGGGCGATCAACATTGCGAACAGCCAGCCAGCAACAACAACATAGACAGACAGCCATATTGATACGGATGATGATCCTAACATACATTCATTCAATCCTTCCCTTTCAATTCAATATAATACAGAGGTCACCGTCGAGTCATCCTCAAGAAAGCCACACCACGCTGGTCGCGGTCGTGGAGGAGACCACCACCACAAGAAGAGACCAGTCACCAAGCAATAAATGCTTGCATAGCTGCTCCATTGCAACATGTGTCATCCTATCATTCTGCAGTGCTTGTCTTCAATGTCGCTCGATCTATAATAAAGCCCCAAAGTCTAAATCAATCATCAAGGTGATATCATCGTTGTCGTTGTTGGCTTCTCGAGCGAGTGAGCCAACACAAGTAAATATATACATAGATATGATTGGATGGACACCAAACAGGTTTATTATTGTCGTCCATATTAATATAGTATTACTACAATGTCTGCGGAGAATGTGGAGAATGGTTGGATAGTTGTCCAACCATGGGAGAAACTATTGGTGGTGTAGGCTCGCTAGACATGTTGGGCGTTATAACGCCAGGCGATGTGCTACCAAGCACTCTACCTTGTCCAAGACCAGTGAACCTTGATGAGTTGTCTGCACTGCCACCTACATTGCCGCCACTACCAAAGACTCTATCTCTAGCTCTCTGATACCATGATGTGATGGTGGACACTGATACATTGGTAGTTGTTGTGTTGTGGAATGATGATGTAGTGCCATATTGAGGATTGGTAATATATCCAACTGTACTCAGTATTGATCCAAATGATGGTGACAGTTCCACTTTGACCAGGAATGCATGTGATGGTATCAGAACATCCAATATACCATACTCATATAATGTTCCAACAAAGATACCGCTTAGATGTCCAGAGAATGACACATTCTGCAATACAAACGATGTCAATAACAATGAGAACCAAGGGTACAACTTCAATGGCATCTTCAAGAATCCAAACAGACTATAATGGATTGGATGTTAACTCGATCAATCAGTCGATCAATCAAACATAACATACCTTGTGCTGTGAGCATTACCAAAGCATAGGATCTGGAGGAGGGCAAAGATGACGCCAGAGAGACCGACGACACATGAGTTCATTGAACTTGGATTGTTCAATGGAGGGTATGATATCAGGAATGTAACGGCATAGAGCATAATACTGACGAGTAGACTGAACAATAGTATGAGATAGAAGAATAACAATGATCCAAATCGTTTGGACTCTAGTGCGGTGGCCAATGACAAGAATGACAACATGTTGAATAATAGATGAAATGCATCAGTGTGTACGAATGCTGATGTTATCAATGTATATACTAGATGTATGTTGTTCAAAGGGTATGTCATGTAAGTTCAGATCATTGATTGATTGATTGATTGATTGATTGATTGATTGATTGAATGATGACATTACATACACTTGTTATAATGTGTAAAGAGTGAACTTGGTAGGAAGCATGTACCCATTATAGTGACTTGATTGAAGCATTCAAATATAAAGACACCTACACATAAGAAGAAGTAGAATCTTGTGGCCAATGGTAGTGACCTAATGTAATTGGCCATCCTATTGCCTCCATCTGACAAGTCATTTCTGATTCCAGTTGCCTGTGTATTACTACTACTCATTACTAACTACTACTTTATCTTATACAACTACAACATTCAACAACAATTAACAAGTACTTATAAACACTTGTGATGGACCATCATCCCAAACATTGAGTGAATGGCATAATGAATGCATTCGAATGACTCACCACCCGTGAGTTGAGTGGTGAACTGGGCTGAGGCAACACGTTGCTTGTGATAATGATTCATTCATTAAATCAATCATTCATTCATGGTGATCATATAATTACTAAAGTAATTATATATCTCTTTCAAACGTTAGTTATTTAGTTGTAGGGGTATGCAACTCTTGAAAGTCCAAGATATGATCAACAATTATATGAGATGAGACACCAATCTCTTTGTCTCCCTGGTAGATGGAGAGAGAGGTGATTGGGTGAACAGCTCTAAATTTACAATTTAGCGTTTGATGGGGGGTTTGTTCAGGTGTTGTGTGTTCATCATCAAGTTTGTGTGTTCTGGTTGTTTCTGACTCAACGGAACTGAAATGAATGAACTGAGTTGACATCTATCATTCCATTCTCTTTCCTCCTCGTTTGACACAAGTTCCAAATCACAACAATACAGCATCATCATCATTCCTACTAACATTTATATATATAAATAGAAAGATAATTATACATATACATTATTCAATCAACCATGGTTTCTTATGTTGATCTTGTGGATAGAGCCACATCGGAGCATCTCGTGTCCATGGATTGGACAACAACGATGAACCTTTGTGATATACTCAACAGTGATTCAATACAGTATGTCAATTCAATCCCATAAACCCAACTTGATTTGACTCTAACTAACTCTATCATTCAATCAACCAATCAATCAATCAACATATAGTGCGAGAGGAGTTGTTAGAGCAATAGTGAAGAGGTTTAAAGAGAAGACAAGAGTTGTTATGTTAGCCTTGGAGGTATGATCAGATGAGACTGCTGATGATGTGTTGTGACACAAGCGAACGAATGAATGAATGACTGATCAATCAATCAATCAATCAATCAATTTGAATGAAACAGGTATCTGAGGCATTGGTTAAGAATTGTGAATGTACTCATATATTCTTTGGCGAGAGGACATTCCAGACAGAGTTGGTCAAGATTATTATGAATAGAAAGACAAAGGAGAATGTGAAGGATAAGGCATTGGAGTTGGTTGAGACGTGGGGCAGGGCATTCGAGACACGCTCCGATATAGCAGGTTTCCACGAATCCTACGCATTCGTAAAGCGATCGGGCTACAAGTTCCCGCCACAACGTTCAGATGCACCAGTGCTCAACTTTAACAGGGAGAGGAGGCAACCATTGCCATCGGTCACATACTCTTCGCAGACGGTACAGGTGCCACTGCCACCCCACGTCTATCCCGCGGCGGCCGCATCTGCACAAATGGCTGGCCCCCCATCTAGGCCTGCACCATCACAGGCCAGCTCCAATTCGGCTGTGCAGCAGGACATATCATCGATCAAGGGCAGTCTATCAGTGTTCCAAGAGATGATATCATTCCTCAACACCGAGGAGGAGGACCCCGCGCAGAACTCTCTGCTACAGGAACTTAAGGCAGTGCTGTCTGAGAACCAGAAGAAGGTCACAAGTTTGATAGAGACGGGCAGGGCGTCGGAGCGCGAGTTGGAGCAACTTCTCCTGCTCAATGATGAGCTGGTCCGAGCATTCTCAGACTACGACTCGGCCTGCGCCAAACGAAAGCAATTTGTAGACAATGGATACAGGCCAATTCCATTGCCACCCAAACAGGTCAACAACAATGAGTTGAATCAAATTGATTTCTCATTCCAACCGACGGCCATTGTTCAATATCAACAGCCACAACAGATGCAGCAGCAGCAACAGCAGCCACAGCAGTATGCCAATCCATTCATGGGCAACAACCCAGCAGTCAATGGATACAATCAACCAGCGATGCAACAAGGGTACAATCCATTCGCGCCCCAACAGCAGCCACAACAGCAGCAGCAACAACAACCTAAGCCACAATCATTCGACGAGTTTGATCTATACTTGGCCAACAGAAACCAACAACAACAACAGCCACAGATGCAAGCACCAATGCAGCAGCCAACAAACCCCAATGTATTGTCCAATCCATTCGCTCAACAACCATCATACAATAGTGGACAGATGGTTGTGTCACAACAGCCAACATTGGCCAAGTCCTCTCCCCTGCCACCACCCGCAATCCAATCCAAGCCATCGGCACCAATGCCTCCACCCTTTAGCAACAACAGCGTTAACCCTAACCTCAACGGTGTTGGCATGTCAAATGGATCCAATCCCTTCAGCCCATCATATTCAAACTACAATGTTACTGTTCCCAATGGCGGTGGTGTTGGTCCAACCATGATGGGTGGCAACAACAACCCATATGGTGGCGGCATGGGTGGTGGCATGGGTGGCGGCATGGGCGGCGGAATGGGTGGCGGCATGGGTGGAGCACCTTATGGAGGCATGGGAATGATGAATGGAGGTCAGAACAATCAGAACAATCAGAACAATAACTTTAATCCATTTGGAGGAATGGCTTACCAACAGCCTAGTGCACCTTTCCAGGTTCAACCATATCCATATCAACAGCAGCCACAACAGCAGCAGGGTGGTCAATACCAGCCATATGTACCCACTCCACAGGTGTTCAATGCTCCTCAACAACAGCAACAGCAGTCAAACAACAAGAGTAACCCTAACTACTCTTCATTGATATAATAGAGGTCAGGTTGTCACGTTATAATAATATATGTACACTCTGTCTGGTTTAGTAGTCAGTCGTCTGGTTAAGTCAACCATTGTAAAGTAGAATAAATAGGACCCTTCTGGACATCTGTCAACTGCTCTTGCTCCTCTTTCCTTTGCCTTTCTTTCCAGGCATGTTACCATTTCCAACATCCTTTACAATATTAATTAGGTGTTGCTGCATCAGTACACCTATTATGAGTAAAGAGTTAGTCAGTGAATAGGACATCAATCATCATTGTATCTCTTACCAATTGCCAGTAATATCTCTGGGCCACACCTTCCAGGTCTACTGAATGGCCTTGTATTATAGTTGACTTGGCTAAGAGGATACCTTGTGTACAATGTCTGTTTCTCAACTTTTTTGAGCACGACAGTGTCGCTGTCCACATCATCATCTTGGCCATCTTCGCCAACTTGATCCTCAGCAGCTACTTCATCTTCAGCCTCCTCTTCATCTTCATCCACTTCTTGGTAGTCGTCGTCAACTTTAATATCGTCCTTGTCCAAATCGTTTATCTTTTCTCTCTTCATTCCTTCCAGCTCATCAAAGACAAATTCCACATCTTCTTCCTCATCTTCGTCTTCATCTTCTTCATTTAATTCATCCTCATCCACATCATATTCCTCTCCATCTTCTTCTTCATCACTATCTTCTCCATTATTGTCCTTGTCCTTGTCATTGCCATCGCCATTTCCATTGACTTTATCCTTTGTTTCGGTATCAACATCTACAACAACATTAGGTTTAGGTTTCTTCTTTAGAAGTCCATGTGCTAGTTTGAATGTTGCAGCTCTCTCTATCTCTTTGAGCATAGTCAAGGAGGGATTGTTTATGTTGTACTGTCCATATGGTTGATTATATATATTATAAAGATTGATATTCTTGTCCAAGTCTTTGAAGGTAAGTCTTCTTGTTAGAGATTGGTCCAATGTCCTCTCAATCAATCATTCAAGTATGTTGCTCCATAACATACAATCATAGTCTATTTTTGATTTAGTATATCGTCTTTCGACAAACTCTGCTGGTGTCTTTTCTCTCTCTCTCTTCTTCATTATCTGTTGTTGTTTATCTGTAGTAGTTTGAATGTTCTTTTGAAATCGTTCGTTTTCAGTCAAATCCCCTCATTTCTCCATTTTTGGTGAACTTGATTGATTGAAATGAAACAACATTATTCACTTGCATACGACTAACTTGAGTAATAGAGATAATATATTTAGATGACTAGAAAGGTTGTACTTTCAGATTCAGAGGATGATGAAGTTACAAGGGTGGTGAAGAATCCTGTTGGATCATCAGCAGCAAAGAAGAAGACTAAACAAGTCTATTCAGATTCAGATATAAGTGATGAGGCATCCGATAATGATGATCGTGGTGGTACTGTAGAGGAGGCGTCTGAAGAAGAGGATGTTCCACCAGTGAAGAAGTCAAGATTGTCATTGTCAAAGGCAAAACCAATCAAGTCTACAGCATCAACTACGAAGAATAATAAGAAAACAACTTCAAAGGAGCCATCAGGATCATCATCATCATCAGACGGAAGTGGTGATGATATAGTCGAAGACAATGATGCCGATGGAGTTGATGATGAAATAGATGTAGTGAATGATGATGATGATACACCAAGCTCAAAGAAACCAACAACCAGTAGTATCAGCAGCAGTAAAGTGCCAAAGAAGAGTGTTCCACCAAAGAAACAACTAAGAGGTGCAGCGGCGGCAGCGGCACAAAAGAAGGCAGCAGCGGCTGTATCATCGCCATCAGTCTCATCACCTATCGTCATACAAAGCCTTGTTCATCCATTCAAGAACCCATCATACGTTGGCACAAGCGATCCCAAGCGAAAACAAACCTGGAAGTCTGTCAAACAGATACTACAGGGCGAGAACTATGGTGCACTTCCAGCGAACTTTCCAACATGTAGGCTTCTCATTCATTGATTGATTGATCATCACGCTGGTGGCACCATTGACATTGACTAACACAACAATGGAAACACTCATTCAATCAAATCAATCCAATCATAGACACTAATATTCAAGTGGCGCCCTCTTTGGTTCCTCCGAAAAAGTACTGTGATATCACTGGATTAGTTGTAAGTTGTGTTGGATGACTTGACATCAATGAAGGCCAAGCGATACTGACAGTCAATCAATCAATCAATCATTAGGCACCATACACTGATCCAAAAAGCCAGCTTAGATATTGCAATGCCAACATATATGCATCAATCCAAAAGTTCCCAGACAATATCAAGCAGTCCTATATAAGCCTCCGTAAGGGATTCAAGTAACCATGGTACCATCTTGTATGTCTGGATCATGATAACATTCATGGCACAGCACATACAATAGATTGATTGATTGATAGTTATGTACATTAAATATATTATTATGTTATATATTGAACACAAATGCTTGCTTGTCCGAGATGAGGATTGGATATTGTACTTAGGTACTACCTATACCTATTACACTTTCTATACCTCCTTGAAGATCAATTGACTTGACCATCGCTTGGTCCCAGACTTGAGCTCGGACTTGGTTATGTGTTGGGATTGTCGCTTGAGGCCATTCCTTGCTGATTGATGTTTGACATACTCATCCATTGCAATCACTCTACAATCAGTTCGCTTCTGATCTATAGTCTTCATTGGCATTGATCCAAGCTTCTGGAAAGCAACCTCCATCAAATGATCTGCGTCATACATCTTTGATGGTATTTTCTGTTGTTACATCCAATAGAGTTAGTCCTTGCTTCTACTGCCAGTATTGGCAGTCCTTTCTTCCAACAAACAACCATACCTTAATTAAACTATACAAGTCGTTGTAGTCTTGACAGGACATTAGCTCTTCTTCGTTGATCTTTAGCATTGCCAGGGCAAACCTGAACAAGACCTTTGATCCTTCACTAAAGAATACATCCCATATTCTAAAAGTTGTCTGATTGGTTGATTGGATGTTAGATGACCGTCATTACCTAATCAATCACCTGAAGGGACATACCTCTGTTGGTGTAGTTGTTGCAAATATACAAAGGAACCATTGAGTCATTAGCAATGGTAGTGATAGTCCATTCTTGGTAAAGTGTTTGTTGAGTCTTGGCAACTTCTTTGCCATCAGGTCTGGAAATACAAAGCGGACATCCACAGATAGATCGATCATAGTAGTTGTGAAGTACTCTTGTGGTAGGATGTCTTCAACAATTGATACCAAGGTCTATGAATGTAGTAATGAATGAATGGTTAGTGTTGTTGGATGTAGTGATTGAAGAGGGATGTGTATGTGAAGCATACCCAATAGGCTTCATGTTCACTCATGTGTATCAAGAGGTATCCAGCGAGGAAGTTCATACTTTGGCAATAGCCAACAGTGGCTATAATGTTTCCAAGGTGATGACAAGGTTGGTTAGGATTTACTTCAAGGAGTAGTCTTAGATGTGACAACAACAACAACAACATACGATTCCTCCATGAATATGCTGTCAAGACGTTGGATAATTGTTCCATGTACTTTGGTGAGTTGAGGTACTTGTGCTCGGGAAATGTACGTCTGATGTCCATCTTGATCTGTTTGGTGGCCACAGAACTCTTGCCATTGTACACTTTTAGTATGGTGTAGTATTCATCGGGATTGCTTGCCAGTCTGAGATAGGCTCCACTACATCGCATCCAGACTGTGGAGCGAAACTCTGCTGGAACACCCCGACGGATCATCTCCTTGAGTGGCTCAGGAGGTGACTTTAGTCGATAGGTTGTGTTGATCGATGCCATTGGTGATTGAGTTGTGGACAATGTTTGGAATATGTTTGGATTCTCCTCGATGTAGTCGAGCCACACTGCATGACGTTGTTCCTCCAGACTTTGGAATTGTTGTTTGTAAGATGTGTACGTCGGGACAAGTTCAGGATCGATGACAAAGCCATATTGGTCATATGATGCTTTCTCCGCCGTTTGATGAGCGATCAATGATACGAATTGGTCGACCTTTTGATCAATAAGTTCGTCATCGTCTTCGTCACTGTAGTAGTCATTGGTTGCATTATAATAGGCATAGTCTTGATTTGATAATAGAGAATGAGAATGGGACGGTCCTGTTGTTGTGGTCGTTGTCGATGAATGATTATGTAAAGATGAGTTCATAGCTGCTGCCTCATCTGTATCCACTTCTGAATCGGATCCCTCATTACTGTTGCTGCTGCTGCTGCTGTCAACAATATGTCGATCACGATTGTTTGGAAGACATAAGGGAGTTGGATACTGGAACACTTGAGGTTTGTAATGTTCGTGATTAGACTTAAAGTTATGATGTACCTTTACTTGATTGAAAGGTATATCATTCATGTTGTTTAAAGTAATATAAGTATAGTATTACATGTAAAGTATTTGTATAAGTAGGAGCAGTGAGTGAGAGTAATTGAGTGATTGAGGGAGTAACATGGTTGTAAGTGTGTGTTGCTTGTGCTTTGATTCTCTGAATCGACCCCTATCTCACCACCCTTCGGCACATCGAAACGAAAGTGATTGATAATGAAAAGTCCCTGGCAAAGTTGTGATCAGTAATACCCACTACCTCAATATTATTGTTACGACGTTGCAAAGTAATAATATATATATATAAATAATAATTATAATATTTAATTGTTATCGGACACAATTAGAAATATTTTGAACCATGTGATTGAGCAATTCTCTCTCGTTTCAGTATCTCATGTTGATTTGGGAATTGTTTGGATACGTTCTGAATCTGACTGAACTCGGCATATGTACGATAGTCCAATATCTTCCAAAGTATATCTTTACCATTATGGAATTGTCTAAGTCTTTTCCTCCAATCCAATATCTCCTTCTTTCTCAGATTCTTATCTCTATTCTTTGGATAACTACCAATAACATAATGTATTATACTCTCTTGACCAACAGTACTATCTTCCTCAGTTTCCTAAATAGTGATGTTAATATTCCCAGTTCTCAGATAATGATTGATTGTATGATACGATAGATTATAATAAATGAATGAATGAATGAGACTTACCCAAGCAAGATATATGGAATAAAAGAATATGTCTGATGTGATGACGTTGTCGGGGAATGCTCGTTTCAGGAAGATGAGGGCCAGGGATAGGACATACTTGTCAAACTCGGGGGATCTCTTGAAGAAGTCAAGATGAGTATCCATCAACTTTACAAAGTCATGTAACAGGGTGTCGACAACCTTCTTCTTGTGGAACAATGGAGGCAGTAACTTGATGATACTTGATTTCAGTGATTTGAAGTTGTTTCTCTTTCCAGATGAACCATTGCTCGACTTGGACGATTGGGAATTCATACCATTCAACAAATTGTTGGTATGATGATACGGGAATAGACTTAGACTCTCCAAAGAATCATAAAGTGAAGTACTACTAGTACTACTATTAACTACTTTTGTTGTCTTTTGTTCTGTTTGTTGTTGTTGTTGTTCTTTGGAATTATTAAGATCGAATGTTGTTGATGAGATTGTTGATGGTACTTTATCAACTTTAGTTAATATTGTCGGTTTCCTTTGATGTGATTTACTACTAAACTCTACTACTTTGCTCGCGCCTTCCAACACTTTATTTACAGATGTTCCATCAATTGAGGATGTAACTGGACCTGCACCAGCACATCCTATTATACTACTATCACTACTAACACTACTACTTATACTATTTACACTTCCACCAACACTACTACCGCTACTACTACTTCCACTTGTCATATTTACACTATAATCTATATTATTATTATTACCAATATTATTATTATTATTATTATTATTATTATTATAATTATAATTAAATGATAATATACTTGAACACCTTCTCTTGTTTGATATGAACATTATACACTGTTCAAGAGTAAGAGTACATCTATTTGTTATAGAATGCCCTTTTGTTTGTCTACATGTAACTGGTGTATTCGTATCTGTATCACCTCTATCTCTTTCCACATCTGTCTCTTATTATCTTCTCAAGAGTCGAGTCGCCCTACAATGACTAGTCATTGTAAACCTTAATCGAACCATGTGTGAGTGTGTATGTGCCTCATTTTACTTAGCATTGTCCTCTTATACTCCACCACATTATCTACCATACATACGCGTACCAGACCAACAACAACAATCCATAGACTCCATCGGTCGGTCTGACGGACTGACAGTCTCTCCTTGTGTGTGGTGATGTGGGTAAATTAATGACGTATATGTATGTATCTGTATGAATGTGTGTGTTTGTGTGTTGAAATGAATAGACGACTGACACTTAAGTCTGATGTGAGTGTTCGGGTGAGTGGGGGGTATGAAGTCAAGATGATAAGACAAGTGATTGAAGATGTGGTTGTGATTGATTGTTTGATTTGGATAATGTACTAAGATGACATTGATGTATGATTGATTGATCATTTAATTGAAAGATGAATGATGGTACTTAAAAGTAAGTAAGTAAATATAATTTATTTATTATTATTACTTTGGTGGATTGATGAATGAATGAATGGTTGGAGGATTGATTGATTGAGGTGGGAGAATATTTAGAAATCAAAGGCATCCTTTGAAAGTTGTGCAACTTCCTTCTTGTGAATGTTGGAAATTCCAATGGCGCTGGCACAGAGTGGACCACGTCCAATGTACTTGATGTTGCTGGTCTGATCCCAACGCTTGAATCTTGGCTCGACAAAACTCCATGCTCCAGCATTCTGTTGCTCCTCCTGGCACCAAGCAAATCTGGTGGCATTCGAGTAGCGGTTCAACTCCTCCTCGATCCTCTCATATGGGAATGGAGACAACTCCTCCACTCTGACCACGGCAGTCTTTGTGTCACCGAGCTTCTTTCTCTCCTCTTGCAGATCATAGAATATCTTTCCAGTACAGAAGATAACACGCTCAATACTAAACCATGGAGCCAGTTGACGACGATGTTAGTTAACAGTCCTATGGCTGTGGCGGGTCGTCAACGCGACCAATCATCGAATACTTACGCAGATGGATTAGAAATGGTATCTGGATCGGAAAGGACGGTCTGGAAGGTTGTACCTGGAGTCATCTCGTCGAGAGATGAATAACAGTTTGGATGACGAAGAAGAACCTTTGGTCCAACAATGATCAATGGCTTCCTGTAGTTACGGATCATTTGACGTCTCAAAGCGTGGAAGTAGTTGGCTGGAGTCGATGGGTTGATAACGTACATGTTGGTCTCGCGCTGTGTCTTCTCGACGTTCTTCACGTCCACTGCCTCAGTGTCACATTGCTGCAGGAAACGCTCCATCTTGCAGCTAGAGTGCTCGGGGCCGGCGCCATCAAAGCCGTGGGGCAACAACAGGATCAGAGCGGTCTGCTTCAGCCACTTGGCCTCAGAGTTGGCAATGAATTGATCGACGACAATCTGTGCACCATTGACAAAGTCACCAAACTGGGCCTCCCAAATTGGAAGGGTCTTTGGCGACTCGAGCGAGTAGCCGTACTCGTAGGCCATGACGGCAAACTCTGAGAGGTTGCTGTTGACAATCGACAGCTTACCAGGGTAGCCTGCGTGGTTGAGTGGCTGGTGGACACGATCGGTTGATTGTTCGTACAGCTCCCAGTGACGCTGCGAGAATGTTCCACGACCAACATCCTGTCCAGAGATTCTGATGTTGTAGCCTTGTTGCAACAGAGAGCCGGCGGCCATGGCCTCGGCGGTGGCCCAGTCGGCCTGACCAACCTTAATCTTGTCGGTACGTGCATTGCTGAATGATCTAACCAAACGTTGATGCACGGTAAAGTCGGAGGGCACCTTGATAGAGTCCTGTGCGATCTGAACCAGGGCATCCTTGTCAAAGCCAGTGTCTGGTTGTGGCTGGATGACAGTCGATTGCATCAGTCCGCTCCACTTGCCCTGCAAATGGTCTGCTGGGGAGTATTGGAAGTCGCCAGTGGTCAATGCCAATTGCTCCTCGAGCAATCGCTGCTGCTCGTTGGTGAACTCGGTCAACTGCTCGGCCGAGAACACATTGTTGGCCTGCAGCAGCTTGGCGTAGATCTGGGGAATGGAGGTACGCTTGCGGATGTTGGTATACATGGTGGGCTGAGTGAACGATGGCTCGTCGACCTCGTTGTGACCATATTTACGCCATCCAATCAGATCGATGATGATATCCTTCTTGAACATGTTCCTGTACTCGACGGCCAGACGACACACCTTGTCGACAGCCTCTGGGTTCTGTGCGTTGACCAGCACGATGGGGCATCCCACAAACTTGCCAATGTCCGATGAGTAGCGGGTGGATCTTCCGTTGACGGGGACGGTGGTGAAGCCAAGCTGATTGTTGACAACGATGTGAATGGCACCGCCGGCGTTGAAGCCTGGCAGCTGTGACAGTGAGAGGGTCTCGGTGACCACTCCCTGGCCGGCAAAGGCGGCGTCACCGTGCAGCATCAGACAGACGGTTCCGCTCCTGTCAGTGTCGTTGGCGTAGAACTGCTTGGCGCGGGCCTTGCCGAGGGCGGCTGGGTCGATGGCTTCGAGATGCGATGGGTTCTGCATCAGAGACACGTGGATCTTGCCCGTGTCGACGGTGATGTCGGTCGAGACACCAATGTGAGACAGAACATCACCGATGCCGGCGATGCCTGGGGGCAGCTCAGAGTTGCCCTTCACCTTCCAGAACAGGTCCTTGGCGGGGTAGTTGCACATCTGCACGAGCAGGTTCAGACGGCCTCTGTGTGGCATGCCAATGACAATGTTGTCGACGCCCTCCTTGGCGCACTGGCTGAACACGGCGTCGCAGGCCACCATCATACTCTCATTGCCCTCGAGTCCGTACCTCTTGGTGGTGGGGAACTTCTTCTGCATGAAGTGGTCAAACACCTCGGACTTGACGAGGTTGGTGAGGATGTTGATCTTTTGCTGATCTGTGTGCTTGGTCTGCTGGATGCGCTCGTACGTCTCGTAGAGCCACTGCTTCTCCTCCTCCGACTCGATGTGCTCAAACTGCACGGTGGAGTCGCCACAGTATGTAGTGTTGAGGTACTCGACGACCGAGTCCAGCTGAATGTCCTGCTGGTCCAATTGCGAGAGCAGTGTGCCGTCTGGCTTGATGGTGGCCTGGTTGCTCAGACCGTAGTGCTCGAGTGTGAGCAATGGTGATGACTTGCGCTCGAGGCGTGCCAATGGGTCGACTGTTGCCTTCAAGTGACCGTGCAGACGGAAACCACTGACCAAACGCAACACATCACTACGATGTGCAGTCGAGTATGAACGTGATGCAAATGCAGGCGATGTTGCTGCTCCTGCCAATCTCTTTGTCACCAATGACAACATTGTATATATATATATATCTGTATTGTAGTGTATGATGAATTGATAGTTAGTTATGTGTTGATGATGACTTGTCGTCTTTTTCATTGAGATCCCATCACTGATTCAAACACACACACACATACACCACAATGTTTGTTGTTGTGATGATGAACTTTCATTCAAGTTCCCCAAGCCCCACCAAGCCCCACCCATTAGTTGAAGTTGTAACCCGATAACTTATAAAAGTTAAGATATTTGTTTTAAAATTTTATTCTAGTTGTTAAATGGTCCACACTTCATATCGATAAGATGTGGAACTAATAAGTATCTACAATGATTAATTGATTGTTGAAGAGATAACAACTTACGAATGCATGTGTGTATCACAGGCCTTTTGAATGAGGAGTCTTGGGTGGGGACAGGCTCATCTTGGATATGGTAGACTTGGGTGGCATCTTCTTCTTACAGTTGTACTAAAGGACCTGTCTCAAATCTGGTTGTGAACTACTCATTATCTTCAATTGTATGTATTTCAATATTACATAGACTCTAGGCGATGATGAAGCGAGAGTGTCGAACAAAGGACAGAACAACGTCGTTCCTTGAACGATCATTGCAACTTTCCACAAGTATGGTGATAACCATGGTTCGCAACTGGTATCACATATGTTTCAGCAGATAATAAATAAACGAGTAAAGAATTTATCTTTTTGTTGTTATAAAGCTCCTGGGAAACAAACACGTTCAGAAGTGGAAATCAAGGTTGTGTAACATGACAGTCACGAAGTTCGATCAATTCCCAACAACAAGTCCGCATGGAACGAAATGAATGCATAACAAGTCCGCACGGCTCGAAATGTAACAAGTCCGCATGGAACGAAATGTTTATGCACAACAAGTCCGCATGGAACTAAATGCACAACAAATCCGCACTGCACGAAATCATAAGGTCGACACGAAGTTCAATCATTTCCTCCCAACAACAAGTCCGCACGGCACGAAATCACAAAGTCCGCATGTATGCTCACCACCAACACCCTGAGCATCTTCTCTCCAACATTCATTCAACGAACACACCTACAGATACGAATATTAGTATTAGTATGATTGAATCAATACCATTTTCTGTCTTATACGACCTTTGTCCATTCGTTTTATTAGTTGGCAATCATTCATACATACGCAATGATATGGAGACTGACTTGTCAACGAACTCTAAGAATCATCTTAAATCTTAAGTTTGATATCTAAACATAGTTAGTAGATTACTACAACTAGTAAACTTAATAATACCAAATTAGGAAATGGTGGTGGTAATGAACTTGAACTTGTGTTGTGTGTTGTGTGGTTGGTGTTGGTGTTGGTGTTGGATTGGCACATAACTAAACTCATGTCAACACACACAAGTGTCATTCAAGTAGAGTACACACAAATCACACACAGATAAATATACAGAGAGAGAGAGAGTTATACAAACACACACATCAGTTTTTTAAACAATCATACCACTCTGACTCACACCCACCCTCCCGCACTCAATAACCCAGGCTAAACAGCCCAATCAATCTCGATAACTCACGAGCATGTGATGACTGATCGTTGACAGGCAAAAGGAGTTAGTCGACCACCACAATAACAGCAACACTCTCTCTGAATGAACAGTTGAGTTAGTTAGTTTGATTGATTGATTGATGCTATTAATTGTTACGATCAAATACGATACATACACATACATACAAAGAAATAGATAGATAGACAGAGAGACAGACAGAGAGAATATATTACACCATACTACCAATTACATCACGTCACAATCACACCCTTCTCACTCTCAACTAAACAATCAACCAATCAATCAGTCAATCATTCAATCGACCTGTACTGTCTGGCTTTTCTTCATAAACAACCGAAGCAACAACACAATAACAACAACAGCAACAGCAGTGGCTGGCTGCATCACAATTCCAACTCCAACTCCATTGATTACTTTATCATCATCATTCAATCAATCAAATAATAATAATAATAATTATTAGATAGATATATTATTTATTATATTTATTAATCTCGTCATGGGGAATAATAATAAGACAACATTTATAGCCAGGATAGGATGCCAATCAGTGGTATTATTCCTGGTACTTATACCTTATATATATATACTTAACTTTTCAATATTCCCATGGTTGGAATCACCATTGACAACCAGTAGGGGAGTGTTCCATTCAATGCTATCAACTTTATTCACAATCCTTATATTGGTATCATATTATCTATGTAAATCGACAAACCCTGGAGAATATCAAGACACATTGTTGCCGTCGTACTACCTCAATCAACCCGTGTCTCAGGAGGACGACAGGCGATTCTGTACAAAGTGCGACGAGCAGAAGCCCGAGCGAGCACATCATTGCAACATCTGCAAGAAGTGCGTGCTGCGGATGGAGCATCACTCAATGTGGATAGGCAACTGCATTGGCCTGTACAATCTCAAATACTACATCCTCTTCCTCTTCTACTCCTCTGTATCCATTATTTATTTTCTCTTCCTGCTGGTCCTTCGAGCGACTCAAATCTTAAGCGATAATCATTCAAACAACAATCTCAACAACAACAATAACTATTCACTGGACATTACCAATGTGTTCATATCTGGCTTGCTGGTCATTGTGATGGTGGCGACAGAGGTGTCGATTGGCGCCACACTTTGCACACAGGTACTGCGACTTGGCCGCAATATTACATCGATAGAGCAGGAGGACATTAGAAAGAGGTCGGCAAAGAAGTTGTCCAATCAGAGTCTCATGTCATTGATTAGACGCTATGACAAGGGAGGCGTGTACAATAACATTGCATCAGTGTTTGGTAGCCAATGTATAGGCTGGCTACTGCCCATCCAGAGCAATGGTGACATCTTTTTCCTTCGTCCAAGCAGTAGTAGTAGCAATGGCAGTGGCCTCGACGGTATCCACAGCAACGTCTGTCTGAAGAAGGGCGACATCTTTGTTGTCTAATAATATATAATAAACTGCAAATATATAGAGTATATAGTATACATGTAATTATGTCTGTCCCTAGGGCCTATATTACAACCTTTTTCTTTGGTCTTGCCGGTCGCTTCGTTGTTGTGGATGTGGACATCGCGCTCTTCTTTGGTTGTGAGCCATCAACATTCGTATCAGTAGTCTTTCGACTACTACTGCTGCTGCTGTTGCTGTTGTTACTAAGGGTATCGGTGGTGGCCTTTGTGGTGGATGTTGTCGCGTCTGATTGTGTTACGGCTGCAGCTGATGCACCCGTGTCCTCGCCTTCTTCCGGCTCATCGTCCAAATGGTGCTTCATTCTTCGTAGCTCCAAGAACTCATTATAGTGAGCCTTTCTAATCTTGTCAAACTTCTGTCTTCTCTCTTTTGACTCTTCTCCATTGTCTTCATCGTCGTCTTCGTCGTCCTCTTCATCGTCACCGCCACTGACAGCAACTCTCTTTCCAACCTTTTTGGGCTCATCATCATCTTGACCATCGACATCATCGTCATCGTCTGACTCATCCCATTCACTCTTTGTGTTATGTTTATGAAGAGCACTCTCTAGCTCCATAAACCTCTGCTCTAGATACTTCTTTGAGTCATCTGTTGGTGTCGTGATGTTAGCAAATGATCGATCAATCATTCAATCTCCTTCTCAACATCAACAACATACCAGTCTCCTCCTCTGATTCATAATAATGATAAGGAGTCTTTGGCTCATCTATCTTCATCGTTGATGACTTTTGCATCTCATTGATGGTCAAGTTCTCCTCATCCCATACGATCTTTCTCTTTAGTGATGTCTCCTTCTTGTTCTTCAGTATGCTCTTGCTCGGTGATTTTGAGGCCAGCGTGGCGTAGGGTATGATCTTGAATGTAACCTTATCATCAACATCATCTCTATATCTTCCGCTGCCACCTGTCTGACTCTTGTTGCTCTTATTACTCGTTATTGTTGGTTTAGTTCCTTTCTTTGTAGGCCTTGAAGAAGAAGATGATGAAGAAGATGTTGTTGAGGTTGTTGATGTAGTTCGATAGAATGTATCATCATCGTCGTCGTCGTCATCATCTACATCCTCTCCATCTATTCTATATAAATCTTCATCCAGATCACTACTACTGTTGTCTTGTTGACTATCATGTTGTTCTTGTTCATTCTGTTCATTCATATTTGTATCGCCCTCATGGTCCTGACTACTTGTATTCTTTGTCTTGTTTATGTTTGACATTCTTGCAATACAAGATATTATATATATACGTATAACAATGTTACAATTATTAATAACAAATACAAATGATCCAAATTGAACTCTCATCTCACTCCAATGAGGGGATGTTCACGCGAACACACCCAAAACACAAATGGATCGGAAAATAGATCAAATAGATGAGGCAATCAATCTCAATCGAATGAATGTATGAATGAAGTACTTGTTGTTATTTACATGTCTTGAGTGGCAATTGTTACATTGGCTTCGCTTGGCAGGTAATGGACACCACGTGAATGATACTCCTTAAGTTTGAGCCATTGATGATTGAAGTTCTCAGTGTTGAGCAGTGCTTCCTGTTGTGTCACCAATGTTTGTACAATGGTAAACTTCCACTCTCTTATTAACTTGGTGGTCTCATTGCGACTGATTAGATACTCGTATAGGCCTGGTTGTGCCAGCATTGCTTGGCATCCCCATTGATGTAGACAGAATGCCTGGACGAGGTGCAGCGCGGCCACCCTTACATCCTCGATGGGTGATGAGATAGACTTCATCGCACTCTTGGGTATCTCATGACCGTCGCCAATCTCCATCACCAACCTTTGAAGGTCGTCAGTGACGGTCGGTCTTGCTTCCTTGGACTCCAACATTATTGCCAGAGTGTGCTGGCTGGGCACCGCAATGTTGTCCAGTCTGTGATGGCTGAACGATATGAACAGCTTGCATAGCTCTGGTTGGGCGAGCACATGATCAAGACCAAATCGATGGCTTCCAATGATACCAATAACTTCAATGGCTCGCTCCACACATCTTGTGGCCAGAGTGGAGGATCTGTGACTCTCGAGACAATAGAGTATCGAGCTGAAGAGTGGCAGTTGGAGCTGTCCGGCGGTCAACATCAAGTCGATGTGTCGGTTGCTTTGGCACCATTGAGCAACCAATTGATAGACTCCATTGACCCAGAGGTAGTCGGGAGGTGTGGATGAATCATCGTGATCCTTGACGTTTGAGAGCGTAGATCTGAGCACCTCAAACAACTTGCCCTGCGATTGAACGATCCATTCGAGTGCGCCAACATTTCCACCAAGACGTCCGATCAGCTCCAGCTCGCCCAGTCGGGAAAGAGTGTCTGTGGAGTTGGCCGATGATGTCTCCTTGAACAGAGCATCCAATAATGGGTCTTGAAGCAAGGTTGTGAACTCTGCCGGGTCGAGCAAGGTGAGGATGACAGCCAACTCCAACACACGTAGGTGAGCTGACTCGCTGTCAAGATTATTGATGTAACATGTCTTGATGGCATCGATAAAGGCAGTCTGCTGAAGCAAGGCCTTGGCATCATTGTTGGCAATCGTTGAGAATATGTTGAGTGTTGCTTGAGCGACAGACAGAGTTGACTTGCCACCAAGCAAAGGCACCAAGCTTATGAGCATCTCGTTGCTGCCGAGCCACTCGAGTGTTGCCTCTCTGTTGGTCTTGAGCGTCTCATCGATCTGCTTCAAAGTGGTGGCCTGCACCTCTGCACTCGGATGAAGCAGACCGAGCTGAATGAAAGGAGTGACGCGGACGTCGAGCAATGGAGGTTGAGTCGGTGCCAATGCTCTTGCACTACTGAAATGTGATCGAATTGAACGGCATGCATCATCGATAATGTTCTCATCATACGTGTTCAATTGATTGAACAATGGAAGCAATGTAGCAATTACGTGCTCATGATCATATCTAGCATTAACGTTGTTAATATTCTCTATCTCTGCGATTGTACTCATAATATATTATATCTCTATCTTTATCTTTATCTCTATCTCTATCTTCGATTAATTAATTAATAATGAATGTGTGAACATCAACACATTCATTTTATTGTCCCCACTTTCATTCATTTATTCACACTTTCGCGAATGAACATCTACAAAGATGTAAGTTGTATTTATTACAAGTAATAATTATATTTCGAAGTCTTGATTACTATGATCCAATTAACTACACTGGGTAGGTTACGTTGTTGGCTGGTTGATACGGATAGGCTGGAGTGCCACCTGCTTCCAGTTGTGCATTGGGATAGGCTTGTTGCGCTGGTGAGGAGGCATAAGGAGCGGCTGTGACCTCGGGTGCCGCACTAACTGTTGACACTCCTCCACCTCCACCTCCACTTCCACTCTCGTTGACCTTTTTCAATTTCTTCTGTTTGTGCTCTTCGTCCTTCTTGTAGCATGGACAACTCTTTCTGCAACCAAGTATTATACAGCAGGCAAATATACCTAGGCCGTAGGTCAAGGAGAATAATACTACAAATACACCGCCTGCATTGAGTTTGGTTGTGCAAGTGACACAAATGGCAGTGTTCACCTCTCCATCCTCAAAGCCAACAAAGTCACGGCATTCAAAGTGTGAGAGTGAGTTGTTACGGTATCTTGATGTACTCCTACAGAACAGACTACCATAACAACATGACTCCCAAACTATTGTAGAGTTGGTTGTATTGTTGGCTGCATCAACCACCATCCAATCTGATGACAGTGCACAAAGTATTAACAATACTGCTAATATTCTAAATACCATTATTAATATTCTAGTTATCAATATTAATTAATAATTATTTATCTATCTATATTTATCTATTTATAAGTAAGTAAGTAAGTATGATACAGTTGGTAGATCAATTGATTGACACTTAGTCTGATTGTCAGTTGTGACACAACATGACACTGTTTGTCAACGACTCCGTCACCTTGATCTAAAAATAATCGCTTCGTTTCCGCGGAAACAAAATATCTTTCTTTTGTTGATGGAGAAACCGTTTGACAAACGAAAAGAAAAGAAATATCTGCCCCAAACGTTATTGCAATGGCAGATATCAATTTCAATCAAGTAGCCCATAAACAATGAGATCTATTTAAGACAGAATTTAAAGTAACTCTTACTCGGACTGAAGTTCCAAACAAAAGGGAAATTGCTTCAATATATTTATGTATTGGATGGGATCATACCTGGAGGATCATAGACGCCACCATTCCATCATCATAATGTAATTTGTTCTTTTGATGTCTTCACTCAGTCGTCATCAATCATCACTCATTCACCATACATCTAATTAATTAAAAAATATACATGTATATAATTAAAATGTCGGTTAGGTTGACCCAAATAAACAAACTAACTTACAACTTCATCTCATCTATTAAAATACCATCGATCATTTGTATTTAATTGGATATCAAGATTTATTTTATATATCATGCCAAGGGATTCAAGTCAGTCGGTTAGGTTAATCTCGGACACAAATACATTGAATGAAGTGCTTCGATCAGATCTGTTGATAACTATGATCAAACAATATACTCAAAAAAGGAGAGTTTATAATGTAGTAGTAGCCTCATTTGTCAAAGGCCCGCGGAGAACTTCTCCTGAAGTTACTCAAAGTGGGCCGAAACTGCAATTAACACCTCATATACTACACCCACACACTGTTGTTGAAGGTCGTTTCCTTTTATAGTTATGTTCCTCTCTCTCTCTTCACACTCTAGTGTGCTCAGAATTAGTGCGACTCGAACACGAACAACTCACCCATAAGCCTTGCTCGCACTTTGGGTCAAGACCATCCTTCATAAGCAGGAAATAGCATGTTCCAAATTCTTTAATTACTTCATTTAAAAGAGATATACATATTATATAATATTTTATTAATTAATCAAGGTGATATTTATTAATTTGCTCGAGTGTGTGTGATCATTTAATATTAAAACAAACAATATTATTTATTTATTTATTATTATTATTATTATTATTCAATGTTACGGTCTTCGTCTCAGAGTAGGATCTCGTCACACTTTCCTGGAAGCCTCTTCCGAAGGTCCCGCTCCAAAGACTCAATCCCATCAAGTCCTCCAAAAGATGACAAGCTGACCACAACTCCATATGGTAGCTTGGGCTCAGCAGCTAGCAATAACTCATACAACAACAATAACAATACAAACAACAACAACAACAATTATTCATATCCATTCCCTTCAATAGAAAAGAAAGATGGAATGGTAAAGTCACCTTCGGCGCCCGCTGTTGTGCTCCAATGTGACTCAATTGTTGAACTACTCAAGACACTCACTATTGAGAGTGTCAACTCTACCTCTCAAATGAATAGAGGTGTCATCACTGTCAGACGTTCAGACTCATTGGACTTGGCCCTCAAGGTTCTGACAGAGAATGACATATCCTCTTGTCCCGTAATTGATCCAAAGCTTGGTTGCATGGGCTTGGTCGACATGTTTGACATTGGTATGTTCATGTTCAATCTCAAGTGTAACATTCATATTCTAACTTTAAATCATTCAATCAAGTTGCCTATCTACTTGCTATGTTCTCCAAGCAACAGTTAGAGTTCACCAACTCTAAACAACAGAATAGCGGCTCTGCCAAGATGCTGGGGATGAACTTCTTCAAGTTGAACCTGGACCCAGTGTCTGTTGTAATCAACAAGTCTGACGATGTTGAGACTCTATGTCCAGTGGTGACCGAGATCGACAGTGTACATAACCTCATTCAATTGTTTGCCATTGGTTGTCACCGTGTACCAGTGTATAGTCGTCCACAATCACTCAAAGACTCTGCCGATAGAATACCAAGACTGAATCGTATCATCAGTCAGACCGATGTAGTATTGTGGCTATGGAACAATCAAGCATTCCGATCCGAGATCATGAAGAGTGGAAAGAAGGTGGAAGACTACTATCATGCCAATCCCAAGTCTGTCAATCAGAACACCCCTACCTTTGAAGTATTGAAGCTGCTTCACAACAACAAGATCAGTGCTGTGGCAGTTGTCGACGACAGAGGTAACCTTAAGAATGAAATATGTACAGATAGCTGGAAGGTAAGTCTGTTACCCATCAATGGATTGGCATTCAATCATACTAACTTGTAATTTATCAATCAATAGGGTACGAACGAGAAGAACATCGATAATATATTTGAAGATGTAAAGACCTTCTTGAGATACAAACAGAAGAAGGATTTAAAGAAACATGAATTGGCCAAGTGTACACTGGATACTCCAATATACGATGTTTGGGAGATGGTGGCTACCAACAGACACCATAGAGTATGGGTGGTGGACAGGAAGAAGCTCATTGGCATCATCAGTCTGGTCGACTTGTTGAGGCCATGTCTAAGTATGAGCATTGGAGGCGATGGTCAAATGTAATGTAGATATATAGTAATTTAATAAACAGTCATAAAGAATGTATATTATTTATAGAATAACAATCAATCAATAGTGTTGTCTTGTTGTTGTATCCATTTAATTATGATGATTATGAAAATGTTGTCAACATGGTCGTCCAATTGCTTTAACTGAACTATCTAAGAATACAAAGGTAAACATGCTACCTTGGTCATTGCCGTAGAGTACGTTCTGGTCGCAGTTTAGGTTGAACTTGTAGAAGGTGTCACCGGCAGGCTTCCAGAGTGGCGACAAGGTGACCTCACCAGTCGGTTGAATGACAATGCCACTTCGGTCAAAGAATGATATTGTTTGATTGTGGATATCGAATGGATTCAAATGTCCATTGATGCATGCCTCTTTGGTGGACTCGACAACATAGAATGGATTGCCATTTGTAAGGAATGTGTAGAATAGGTATAACTTTTGAACGGTGTAGAACACTTGACCATTGCTCATCACCGCTGTCATCTGTACCATCTGGTCGCCATTGAAATATTTGGACAATGCTGATTTACAGTCTGCTGCGTTGGCCACTGATCCTCCACTGGCATGTAGGAGTGCCACCATCAATAATAGTCCTAACATTAATAATACATTCTTTTGTCTATAAAGTTCCATTTGTCATCGATGAACTCTTTGTCAGTCAGTCTGTCTGTTTGTTTGTTGTCAATTTGATAATGACATCCATTATTGAAGTATGGACCATACTTAGAGAGACCAAACGCAATGAATATCTCTGATAGCGTGTGTGTGTGTCCGTGTATCTGTGTTTGTTCCAACTCATTCACTATTCCATCTTTCAATCCATCAAGCAATGAATGAATGAGTGAGTGTGTTGTCCTGAACGACACCGAGTGTGAAGTGTGTCCAGACTGAATGGACAATGAAGGGTGAAGTGTGGAACCCCACCTCGATTAAGACATCTCAGTCGACTGACGATCGTCATTTCAGAGTGTATTGTTTTATGTGAACATAGATAATTATTATTCAACCATCTATCTGAATGTAATGTCCATTAAGATATGATAAGTTGTAATTGATGGTTATGTTAATTGGAGTATCTGTAAAGTAAATGTTATAACATTTAATGTTCATGATCAAAAGGATGAACTCGCGGGTCGTGTTGACTTTATGAACATTGAGTCCTGGGTGCTCTAGTATTATCTGTGAATGATTGATGCTATCCATGTGACCCCACCTTCCATTTATGCTTTGTAGCACACATACACTATCCCAATCAGATACACACACACATAAATCATTGGCGGGTCTACTCATTGAGTAGGTGCTGCTATTCACTCCTTCACACACATACCACTTTACTATCCTAGAATGGTATAATGATGTTGCACTCAATGAGGTCTCCAACAACAACATAATGGTATTAATGTGTAGTATGATTGAGTCAAGAGTCAGTCAATCAACATCGCATCATCATCAGATTATATATTATATAAATATAACAATAACAATAACTATGGGACAAGGTACATCAAAGGAGACATTCGCAAAGACTTTGGATTCAATACAGACAAGCTCTGTTCCACAGGACTCTGAACTATGGCATATATTGTTAACGAATCCACTCGATGAACATTTGATCATTCCAGTGATCAAGGCAATGAGACAGAATCAACCTGATAACTTATCAATACTTATTAATAAGGTATGGATAGTTTGAATGAATAAAGGAATGAATGAGTGACAAACTAACCAAAATGGTACGATAATCTAATAGTTGGTAGACTATCTACAAGTTGTTACAGGTCAACAGAGAGGAAAGGTGTTTGATTTCCAACATGCAAACTATTGTCTTGGTCTACTTGCCAGGATCATACCATTTGTCTTTGACTATGAACAAGACAGTACAATTGCAGACAAGATATTCTGGCACAACATCATTGTGCCTTCACCAAACCAACCTATGCAACCACAACCTGTGCAGCAGCAGCAACCACAAGTACAACAAGAACCTCAGGAGCAGCAACAGCAACAAATGGATCAAACAGGAAGTGAAGAACAACCGCAACAGCCTTTGCAAACAGAGACCAAAGTGGAAACTGAACCATCTTCATCTTTGCCAACTTCGGTACCTCCTCAACCCGAACTACCAAGAGCTGTACCAAACGATCAACATCTCATACCACAGGTCGATCGACAACCTTTGGCAGTGAGGTTGATGGAGTGTCTACTTGACATGTTATATCATCCAGGCTACACAGTAGATTGGCTCATTGCTCCAGCAACAGCTTCACCTCGTGAACAATATCCAGAACAACTTCCAACATTCTTTTCCTGGCAGGCAGGTTTTGGAGTTGAGACCATAAAGACTGGATCCACAAAGTCATATTGGGCCAACAGATTGGCGGTACTCCAATGCCTCCTATCATGTCTGTCCGAGCAATTGTACATTGGACAAGGTAATCATTCAATCAATCCATCTCATCAATGAATGCTAACCATCACATGAACGTAGAGAATTCTTACAACTACCGATGCAAATGGTTGGAATGGATCACATCGACACAGAGTTACTACACCGAGACGTTGTTGTATACACTGCTAAACACATTCTGCAACTATGATCCAATAGGATGGGGAGTTCCCTACAATCATATGCTGTTCTCTGATCATCAAGAGGCTGTAGCCAAGTCGGCCATTGAGATATTGAACATCCTATTGTCATATGATCATATCAACCAAGCACAACAACAGCAGCAACAACAATTGGTGCATACGACTACCAATGGCTTTGCACTACTTGTAAAGAATACCAAACGCTCCAGAGACTACACATTCTTCTTCAACTCCTTTGAGAGGATACTTGGACTCAACCTAATGGCCTCACATACCAAACTGCCAAACTCCACCAAGAAGATTGAGATGCATCAAGAGTTGCTCATCACATTCTGGCGATTCATCTCACTCAATCATGTATGTATACCTATCAATTGGAGGTGTACCTCAAGCCACTTGCCCGTTCACTCACTCACTCAATCACTCAATCAATTTCCAGGACTTCCTCTCCTTTGTTACAAACAGTTCATCATCACCAGAGTTCTTGGTCTCATTGTTGCAGTATATGGATGAAGGAAGGAAGGCACATGCAACACATGGACTGGTTCAGATTGGAACGTTTATCTTGTTGGTATTGAGTGGAGAGCGTGACTTTGCCATATCGCTCAACAAGACATTCAATGGAACCATTGTGATCGACATACCAAAGCCCGCAGGATATAGCGACTTTATCATCATCGTCCTTTACCGCATGCTGATGGAGCACAATGAGAAGTTGGAGAGCATATTCGAATGCATCTTGACGGTGCTGTCAAACCTGTCGCCCTACATGAAGAACCTCTCAATGATGACATGTGTCAAGTTGATGAAGCTGTTCGAGTATCTGTCGTCACCCAAAGTATTGTTTGCCAACAATCACAATCATCGCTACGTGCACCTGCTGCTAGAGACGTTCAACAGTCTGCTCCAACATCAATACGAGAGCAACACAAGACTACTCTACGCAATACTCCGGTGCCAGAATCAATTCTCCAAGCTAGCATACCTAAAGATAACCAATGCCGTGGTCAACGACCATCCAACAGTGACAGCGCCAGGTGATGCCACTGCAGCATTCCATAATCAATCATCCACTACTCATGCTCAGCAACAACAACATGAAGACCACATTCATTCGAATCTTCCACACCAGAACGAACCGTCCAAAGAGGCCAAGAAGAGCTCAACAGAGCATGTACATAGACAAGAATCAGAATCATCTTCCTCTGCTCCAATTGAGCATACTAAGCACGTGGAGGCACCATCATCTCCTGTTCAAAATGAGTGGATACCCACTGATGAATGGCTACAAAGTGTCAAAAGGCAACTACCATTGGACAACATCCTAAAGATAATTACCAATCTCTCACCTCAAATCCAAAGACTATGTTCAGGATCGTATGTATATTAATCATCATTAGTGATGGATGACCATGACTCACTCACTTACAAACCAATCAATCAATCAAACCAGTGGATCTGATGAACAAAAGATAATGGAGTATCTTAGGATATCAACTACAGTTGGTCTATTCCCTGCTGCAGGACCAATAATGACAAGGAAGTATCATGCCAATCCTATTACCAAGTCGTGGTTCATAGCATACATGTGGTGTATAATCTACTTGGAGAATCAATCACCTCCATTATTCTGCAACACAAACATCAAGTTGTTCCAAGTTAGGCAGCAACAGCCACAGACGCAACAGTCACAGCTACAACAACAGTCACAGACACAACAACAGACACAACAACAGGCACAACAACAGACCGTCGAACATCCTAATCCTAATCCAACTGCTGCTGCTGCGGCGGTGAGTCATTGAGAACACGTCACACCAAGTTCTCGCTCTTGTGTGTCGCAACTCCATGATCACACACGATTGATGAGTTTTGCATCAAGTTGAGATAGGAGGTGGAAAACAAAAAGAATAGAACCTGCATCATCAATGTGATGATGCAAATTAAACTTTGTTAACTTCATCATTCATTCATTCTTTTATTACTTGTAAATATAAATAAATAAATATATACATATATTAATACATTACACATACATACATAAATATATATATAAATGGCATCGATCGAAGAGTATGTATCCCATCCATCCCCATCCATCAAACTCATCCCTCAGCCTGCCAGCCACAGACACTAACCTTACACTTACTTTTCTTAATTATCAGTAAAGGAGCAGAGAGTGTACCTATAATGGAGCGCAAGAGAGCACCAAATAGATTCTATGTTGAGGACGCTATTAATGATGATAATTCAGTTGTTACTTTGCATCCAGATGCTATGACCACTCTTCAGTTGTTTAGAGGTGACACACTATTGGTCAAGGGAAAGAAGCGCAGAGATACTGTGTGTATTGTACTGATGGATGCTTCAGTGGACCCATCCAAGATTCGCATGAACAAGGTCATCAGAAACAATCTGAAAGTGCGTCTAGGTGACATGATCTCTGTGCACCAATGCACCGACATCAAGTACGGCAAGCGTATCCATGTGCTGCCAATCGACGACACAATCGAAGGACTCAGCGGAAACCTCTTTGATCTGTACCTGAAGCCATACTTCCTCGAGGCCTACCGTCCAGTGCGCAAGGGAGATCTGTTCTTGGTGCGCGGTGGTATGCGTGCCGTCGAGTTCAAGGTGGTCGAGTGTGACCCAGGCGAGTTCTGTATCGTCGCCCCAGAGACAGTGATCCACTGTGAGGGTGACCCCATAAAGCGTGAAGACGAGGACCGTCTCGACGAGGTCGGTTACGATGACATTGGAGGTGTTCGCAAGCAGTTGGGCCAGATCCGTGAGCTGGTCGAGCTTCCATTGCGCCACCCACAGCTGTTCAGAAACATTGGTGTCAAGCCACCCAAGGGTATCCTGCTGTACGGTCCACCAGGTTGTGGTAAGACCATGATTGCCAGAGCTGTCGCCAACGAGACTGGAGCCTTCTTCTTCCTCATCAACGGTCCCGAGATCATGTCCAAGATGGCCGGAGAGTCAGAGTCCAACCTCAGAAAGGCCTTTGAGGAGGCCGAGAAGAATGCACCAGCCATCATCTTTATCGATGAGATTGATTCAATCGCACCAAAGAGAGAGAAGACACAGGGTGAGGTCGAGCGTCGTATCGTCTCGCAGCTGCTCACTCTGATGGACGGCCTCAAGTCACGTGCTCACGTCATCGTCATGGGAGCCACCAACCGTCCAAACTCAATCGACCCAGCCCTGAGACGTTTCGGTCGTTTCGATCGTGAGATTGATATCTCAATCCCCGACGCCACTGGTCGTCTCGAGATCCTCCGTATTCACACCAAGAACATGAAGTTGGACGAGTCTGTCGACTTGGAGTCTGTTGGAAATGAGACACACGGTTACGTTGGTGCTGATCTTGCAGCCCTCTGTACCGAGGCAGCGCTGCAATGCATTCGTGAGAAGATGGATGTGATCGATCTGGACGACGACACAATCTCTGCTGAGATCCTCGAGTCAATGTCAGTCACACAGAACCACTTCAGAACTGCCATGAGCGGCTCCAACCCATCTGCCCTGCGTGAGACCGTCGTCGAGGTGCCCACCACCACCTGGGAGGACATTGGAGGTCTGGAGGGTGTCAAGAGAGAGCTTAAGGAGACCGTCCAATACCCAGTGGAGCATCCAGAGAAGTTCAGAAAGTTCGGTATGCAACCATCCAAGGGTGTGCTCTTCTACGGCCCACCAGGTTGTGGAAAGACCCTGCTGGCCAAGGCCATCGCCAACGAGTGCCAGGCCAACTTTATCTCTGTCAAGGGACCCGAGCTCCTGACAATGTGGTTCGGAGAGTCCGAGGCCAACGTCCGTGAGCTGTTTGACAAGGCCAGATCGGCCGCGCCATGTGTGCTCTTCTTTGATGAGCTCGACTCTATTGCCAAGGCAAGAGGCAGCAGCCAAGGTGACTCTGGTGCCGGTGACCGTGTCATCAATCAGATCCTCACAGAGATGGATGGTATGGGCGCCAAGAAGAACGTGTTCATCATTGGAGCAACCAACCGCCCAGACATCATCGATCCAGCCATCCTCCGTCCCGGTCGTCTCGATCAGCTGATCTACATCCCTCTGCCAGACTTGCCCTCCCGTATTGCCATTCTGAAGGCCTGTCTGCACAAGTCACCCATCAGCAAGGACGTCGATCTCGAGTTCATGGCCAACATGACCAAGGGATTCTCTGGTGCCGATCTGACAGAGATTTGCCAGCGTGCCTGTAAGCTTGCTATCCGTGAGTCGATCGAGCAGGACATCCTCAGAACACAGAGAATGCAAGAGGCTGGAGGTGAGGTGATGGAGGACGACACCGACCCGGTGCCCGAGATCACCAAGGAGCACTTTGAGGAGGCCATGAGATACGCCAGAAGATCAGTTTCGGACAATGACATTAGAAAGTATGAGATGTTTGCTCAGACATTGGTACAGTCTCGTGGACTTGGTTCAGACTTTAGATTCCCAGATGGCAACAACAACCAACAGCCACAACAACAACAAGAGGATGACTTGTTTAGATAAACATTTACATAAATTGCCCGATCCATTAATTCAATCACACTCTGGATTTGTTTATTAATAATATGATGGCAATGTTGATGGGTGGCCTGGAGCTCGTGTCATTGAATGGAGCAGCGCACAGGAAAGCAAACCAAAGACTGTGATCGCTTTGACAACTAAGCCCAAGGATACGGGCCTCACAAACTACAGATCAATAACAATGTCAACTATTCAATTGGAGTAGTAATTAATAAGTGTGTATGATAAATGTGTACTCACTCCATAGATAGAGATACAAGAAGTGAGTGTATTGTATTAACCTGTTGTGTTGTTGCCATGACAGGCTACTGCAGAGCTCTCTCAAATGAAAATGTATTGCCAGTGGCTGTGAAGTGAATAAATGATTGAAGAGTGTGATTGAATGTTAAGGTGGGTGTGCTTGTGTGAGTGGGTTGATGTTGATGAGTGATGATGGTGGGTGAAGATGCCGGCACTTGGAGGAAGGGTAGGGTAGGGTGAGTGTATATCACATATAATATGTATGTTATCTGTAAATATGAATGTATGTATGTATGTTGGTATGATAGTGTTTGGTGGAACGAGAGAGAGAGAGAGATTGATGGCCATCACTCTATAACAAGTGTAAAAAGTCCCATGGGTATATACATCTTCCACATCCGCTCTCAGGTCATGTGCACATCATCCATCAATCAATCAATCAAACCTCCTTCAACTTGATCATCAGACATCCCTCCTTCCAAGCTGTGTTCCTTTCCATCTCCCATACACTTCATCATCACAAGTTCCTGATATACATAACATACCCTACCCTAATATATATATCTATAAATAATTATTTATATAACCTTAATAATGTTATTACCAATAACAATAAATAACTTGGTTGGCATTGGAAGCATTGCAGGAGGCACAATTATTGGCACCCTGGGCTTCAAATGCGTCGACATAATAATGAGCTTCTTTGGATCGATATTGGGAGCACTCCTGGTCTATTGGACCTCGCTCGAATATCCCTTTCCAGTGGCGGTACACGTGATCACCTCATTCATGTTCTCCGTCGTGCTCTCATTCATCTGTATGCGATACAAGAGTGTACCCTGTGCTATAATCGGTCTGATCACAGCTGCCTGGATGTCAAATGCCTTCCTGGGCGTCATGCCACAGACCAACGTGATGCAATTCATCATTGCCTGTCTGTTCATCTTCTTCCCGGTTGTGTTTGGCCTGTCACCATTCATTTGCGTCATGTCCACGTCGTCCTTCTACGGCAGTTGGTTCATTGTGAGCGGAATTGACAAGTTCATGGACGTTGGCTTCCCCAGCATCATGTCGATGCTCCTCGACCATCAATGGGCCACCAGGATCAAGTGCGGCTCGTCATCGTTCCTCCTGTCACTGCTCCTGGCCTCTCTCACCATGCTCTCGTTCACCCTACAGTACTACACTGTGAACAGCCTTAACCTCAGAGAGAACTGGGATCGTGATCCCCTGGAGGTGTGCGTCGTCAGCAGCAGCAACAACAGTGACAACGACAACAGTGAATCGAAAGGTCTTCTCGACGATGCAGAGGATGACGAGGATGAAATGGATGGAGAGACCCCTTACAGCGACCCAACCAACAACATTGACCGTTCCTATTTGTACAAAGAGAAGAAGATTGTCGAGGAGACGGTCCCTTTGATTTAATTAAATACACATATTGTATCTATCTATCTATCTATTTATCTTTCCAACTTATATAACTTCTCGAAGTTGGCTGGAGAATAAATGACCAACTTTTTGATGCCACTTCATGACCACCCTCACACACAATCACGACTATACAAGATGTCATTCTTACATTCGCTTGAACTTATAACTTATACATACACACTTATTATAAACACAGATAGATAGACAAGATGTCATTACTTAACAGAGGACTCAATCAATTGTACAGAGCATCAATCAACAACTCGATGAAATCATCGATGGGCTCACTGCGATACTTCTACACCGAAATTCAGCAGTCCATCCAATTCAAGCAGGTCCTCGCCGAGAACAAGATGGTTATTGTTGATTTCCATGCTCCGTAGGTTCATCCATTCATTCAAGTGCTGTTGATGACGAATGATCCTAACCTTTCTATCATATCTATAGATGGTGCGGACCATGCAGAGTGTTGAACCCACTGCTAGAGAGCACATTCAAGGATAACAAGATACCAGATATTAAGCTTGCAAAGGTTGATATTGATGAGGTTGGTTCGATCGCCGAGGAGTTTCAGGTCAGCTCCATCCCAACACTCATCGCCTTCAAGGATGGCATGGAGGTGCACAGGATTATTGGTGCTCCCAACCCAACTGGACTGAACAACTTTATCGAACAAGCAAGAAGCAAATGAACATAACTTGTTATAGTAATAGTAGTAATACATACTAGAATTAGTAGAATAGACATCGATAAGTTTATACTTCATGTAACAACTTTAACTCTCTTGGTTATATCATATCGTGTCATCCATCATGATGGATGTAAAGCCAACACATTGGAACTAGTCTAGACTTGCAAATGAGGGATTAAACAAGGTCATACAAATGGGCACATGTGATATATCAAACAATGTCATCACGCCAACAGTCAGTTTGATGTGCTGTCTAGCTCGGCTTCTTGGGAAGTGGCGCGTGAAAAGAAACGGCTGTGGAGTTTTATGATTTGATTGTGTGTGGTCGATACCTACACCTTATCACTTTGTTTTTGTTATTGTTGTAGTTGTTGTAGTAATAGTTGTATAGATATATATATCAAGAGAGAGAGAGAGACATAGTGTTGAGAGATGATAGCGATATTTGTGATCATCTTGCTCGCTGTGGCAGTGTTCACAACACTTGTACTTCATAGATATATATCATTCAGAAAGACGCCATTGTAAGTCAACGACCTAATCAATCAAACTGGATGAATGTACATACTGATACAGATGTATTGATCACGTGATATTATAGATATGTATATGTTATGGCATGGATAGGATGGTACATGTGCTTTGGTATAGTTGTATTGGTCCCTATTGATATCCTTGCAGTATGTAGTCACATGTTATTATACAGCACACTCAATCATCATCACCATCAATGATCAATGTTTGACACATCCATCTATCTTTAACCAACTTATAGACAAAGTACAGATCATGTCAAGAGAATGATGAAGACTGCAATCATAAACCACTTTCATATGTGTCTAGTAATGTACTAGCTGTATTCTATCAGATATTCTACTTTGGATCATTGTTACTCACATGGTAAGAAAGGAAATGATGAGGCAATCATTTCCCTCACTTCCATCACTCACTCACTGACTCAAAAATATGACAGGTTGATATACCCATTCCTTGGATCACTTGTTTTGGCAGGTGACTTTAAACTCACTGGAAGGATCAAGCGATCAATCAAGGAGAACCTATTATTGTACTCTATATTCCTTGGCATTGGTATTGTCATTGTGATCTGGTTGTTGGCCGTCAAACATCTTGACTGGTCATCAATGGTCGGTTATGTAATGGCCGCCGCCAACACCTGGGGTATCATCTTGGTAATCATACTTATGGGTTATGGGTATGTCATGTTTATTGCCAGTGGACGCGTCACATGATCACTCTCAGCTGACCTTGAAACAACACATACACACTCAATCAATCAATCAGCCTTGTAGAGACACCAAGATACATTTGGAACACAGCAAATAGACAGATTACTCTTAAGCATCTTCAGTTCCAAGTGTGTAATCTGATGCAACAAAAGAAGAAGGCACAAGAGGAGTTGTTCAGCACGTTGAAGCTCATTAAGAAGGTGGCCGATCGCACAAGGAAGTATGACCCCTTCGAGGAATATGTACAGACCATTGTCAATCAATGTCCACCAGAGTACGCCGCCATTGCGCATGGCGAGGGCGTGATAGATGTCACATACGACTCGCTGGTATCACTCAACTCTCGTCTGAAAAATGCCATCCTCGACAAGAACAGATCAGATTCGTTGTATAATCAATGCGTTGACGAAGCGATCGAGTTGGAGGACATCATGAACAGCGTGGCCAATCCCGACTGGATCATTCATTGGAGCTTCAAGGAGCCACGTACAGGACGGTTCGCTTACCAGCGCGACAGATTCGAATGGATCTGGTATACATACCTGCAGGTTCCATCTATGATCGCATTGGCCGGACTCTTTGTCCTGCAGTCGTTGCTATTGATTTGGTCAGAGATATCAGTTGCAGTCAGGAGTACCGATGTCTCTGTACTCTCTAACATTGCCAAGCACACCAACATTGACAACATTGGCATCCAAATCATTCTCTTCTTCCCACTTGGATACGCTGCTTTGGTCACCTACAGCACACTCTTCAAGATCCGTATCTTCAACTACTATCGCCTTATCCCTGGTCAACATTCCGACTCCAACAGTATACTCTTTAGTGCTGCGTATGTATCATCTTTGTCCAAGGGATGGATGGTTTGGTGATGGTATACCTTGTCTAACTCCTTTCACCATCAATCACATGAATGATTAGCTATCTTTGTCGATTGGCAGCACCATTGTGCTACAACTTCATCACATTCATTACATTTAACAACATTGAAACGACATTCACATTGGTCATGGGCGAGATGAACTCTACGCCATTCCTTGGCAAATACTTTTACATCTACTTCCCCATCGTAATTCTTGTTGTCGTGTTGGCCACTGCCTTCAACCTGTACACTAGGATCATGAACATGCTCAACATCACAATGTTTAGATTCGACTCTGACTTCTCCCATGACCTCATAGATGAAGGAAAGATGATACTACATCATGGTATGTTTGACCAATCAATCAATCCAGTCATCATCATTACATGCATACTGACGCTTCACTTCACTTTATGACCACAGAGAGGAGAAAGAAGTCTGTTGCGATCAAGACATCGGGACATAGCGAGGTATCGTTGTCTAGTTCATGGCTAAATAAGAGTAATGGTGGCACAAGTAATAAGTATTCGCCGAGTCTGGGCAGTAGCAATGGAGCGATCATCACTGGCGGACCAGACAACATTGGATCATCACGTTATGATACGTACAATGCAATGGGTAGTCCATCACGAAACTCATCCAGCCCATCACTTGGAGGTATCTCCAGTCAAGACCGATTGAGAACGTCAATGTATGGCTTCCCCAGCATGTCCAAGATATTTGGCACCGATCGCAGCAATGACGACCGCGAGACACTGCTGAGACAGAATGAAGAACCATAAGCCTCCCCTCCTTCCCTCCCCATCTTCCCCATCCATCTATTCACACATTAATTACAGTTGTTGTTAAGACTTGACGCCTCAAGAGGACCTACATATACACATAAGAGGTAGCTAACTAATAATAACCTAATTTATTGAACCTTTTGGACTCTCTTTGTTGTTGTGGAGGTAGTAGCGGCTGGCTTCTTCTCCTCGGGCTCCTCATCAGACTCCTCGGCGTCTGAGGAGTCGTCCTCGGATGACTCTTGTTGGGCCGACTGCTTGGCAGCGGTCTCCTTTGGGATGACGACCTTTTGTGGGGTCGACGATGGACGGATCAGACAGACCAGGATTGGCAGGAGACCTACGGCGAGGGCTCCAACGACTGGGAGTGGGTTCTCCTGTGCGTAGGCGGCAAACATCTCGGCAAACTCAAGGGCTCTCTCGACGACGCTCTTGGTGTTGGCGTTGGCCTCCTCCTCTTCCTTTGCTGCCTGACGCTGCTTCTCGACTTCGCTCTTTGGGAAGAAGGTCTCGTCGGCCAAACGCTTGGCCTCCTCATCGTCGTAGGTGATGATGAAGTTGTCAAACAGAATGCCGGAAGACATGGTCCAGACCTCGATACCAACAGCGCCAATCTTCTCGACAATGTATGGGTTCTCGACCTCGAAGTAGCCTGGGTTGGCGATCTGGCGAGCCTTCCATGGACCCTTGTATTCTGGGTTATCAATCATTGGAGCGGACCACTTGCCCTTGTACAATGGGTTGGCAATCATTGGTGCCTCCCACTTACCGCACATTCCATCCTCGCACTTGGGGTTGGGGATCATTGGGGCCTCCCAATCTCCGTCGTCCTCCTCATTCCACTCATCTGGCTTGGGCTCGTCAGATGGGATCATCTCGGACTCGTCGTCCAACCATCCGTCAGGCTTGACAGCGCTCTCATCGACGATTCTGGCGGGCTGAGACTCGTCCCAGTCCTCTGGCTTGGAGGCGGCTGGGTCTGGGATCTGAGCCTGGTCGACCCAGTCGGCTGGCTTGGAGTCGGAGGGATCGTCGATCTCCTTGGGTGGGTTGAAGGCTGGGGTGAAGTCCTTGTGGAAGTCGCCCTCCAACACGACGACTCTGTCGACCAACAGCTTGAAGGTGTTGTTGGGGAAGATGTGCAGAGTGTAGAGATGGGACAGCTTGTCAGTGCGGATGGGTGGCTTGGCGGTGATCAGCTTCTCCTCGAACTCCTTGGTGATTGGGTTTCTGTGCTTGACGATGAAGTGCACACGGTTGTCGTGACCGCACTTGTCTGGACCAAACATGATCGAGTAGACAGTGTCGGTGGAGACGGTGTTGACGTCAAAGTTCTCAGAGGCCTGGTAGAGCTTGAGGTAGGCGCCACCGCAGTCCAAACCGTTCTGCAACTTGACCTCATACTGAACAATGAGCTCGCGACCAGTGTTATCGACGGGCTTGGCCAGCTTGCTGCTGATGGCGTAGCGCTTGGCCAACTGGGGCAGCACCAGACCCTTGTCCGATGCGTCCACTGGCTCGTCAGCCGATTTGATTTCGAAATCAGCCTGTGAATTGCTGCTCTTCACCCATTTGGATGTAGTTGACTGAAGGTCATCAAAGAATACTGTATTCTGTGATGGTGTGAATGAGATTGCTACCGAGCAGATCACTGACAACAATGCCAAAAGGCATAGATTTCTTTGATATGTCATCATTTTTCTTCTACCTTTTATATATTTTATTATTTATTATGTATATATATATATAAGTATAGTAATTATAATTATTGAATGAATAATAATGATTGATGGATTACTTTGATGACCTTCAGTTGTTTGGGGTGCTCAATTCAATAAAAAATTAAATACCAGGTTTGGTGATGACTCAGCAAAGAGTGAACTTCACGATAATCACATCTGCTATGTTGTCCATCAGTTCGACATCGACATTGAAAGACATGTGTAACATGGTGACAAGTTGTCTAATAACAACTATCCCTGGTTGTCCATTATATGATAATATCATGGTATGACATTACTTTCCTGACTATCACCCACCTCTTTCTTCCTCTCTCTACATCAATCATAGTATTAATACAATGATTGAATGAATGATGTGTGTGATTGTTTGAGTGAGTGCTTGGGAAGGATGTTGTTGATGAAGAGGGGTAAGTAAGTAAGTGAGTGAGTGAGAGAGAGGAAAGAGAGTGGGCATGTGCCTGCCTTCAAAAGGGATTGATTGAATGATTGTATGAGGTGGGGTGTGTTTCCATGCTTTGTTGTTGTGTTGCTACCTGACAAAGCGCATTGTTGGAACAGGCAGACAAACTGTAAGAGAGCCAGAGAGTGAGAGTGAGAGTGTAAGAAGTTAGTAAGTAAGTAAGGTCAGGCTAGTTTAGAGAGTGATAGATACATAGATATAAATATAGAGATACAGAAAAAGAGAGAGAATTTGGAACTTGTTTTACTATTATCCCTCATTTGGCCTGGACTACATGCATGACAATTCAACCCAGACCTACAAACTGACAACAACAACAACAATACAACAATACATTATTGTTCGATCGTACGAGAGACAAGAACATATAACCTAACAGGACGGAACCAGTGTTGTCGTCCACGACGAACGAAACCAAATGAAAACATCTTCATTCCCCGCCCAACAACAAACATCAACGCCTACTACTACAACACCTAAATCATCGACACCAAAGGCTACTGGACTTGGCCTACTCTCTGTATTACAAGCTGACCTTAGGTCCATCTCACAAGAAGCCAAGGTCAGGTTCCCCCAACTCAAAGATGCCTCCGATCGCGGCATCACCATCCTCAAGAGTATCGAGGAACAATCAACCTCAATCGATGTACTCATTCAATGTACGTTTGTTCAAGTTAATTGATTGGACTCGTTCATTCAATCTATCATTCATTGACGCAATGACCTCCACTCAATCACTCAATCAAACATCATAGCTCTAGCAAAGTCAGACGATGTCCTGAAGCCTTTGCTGATGGCATGCGATACCAAGAATCAGAAGTTGATAGCCTTTGCAGTTGGATCAATACTTAAGCTCATATCACAGTCTGCTGTATCAATGGTTGGTACCCAATCAATCAATCAAAGAATGAATGAATGAGCACTGACACCCAATCAATCAATCAATCAATCATACAACTTTAGAGCACATTACCAGAGATCATATCAAAGATGTCGACATTGATTGAGGTCGGAGAAGAGTCTGTCCAGCTAAAGGTACTACAAGGTCTGCTCATATTGATAACGACAATGAATAGTCTGCATGATGACCTGCTGGCACAATGTCTGGTGTTGTGTCTTAGACTCAATGGCAACAACCGAAGCATACACATTCAGAATACATCAGCGGCAACACTGCCCCAGATCATACGTCATATATTCGATCGAGTCATACTGGAACGCAATGGTGCACTGTCGCCATGCTCATTGAGCAACAGCCAATCACTCATACCGCCACATATATCAATCGAATCCACCAATATGAATAGTAATAATAATGGACAAGGACATGGAACGAGTGGTGGAAGTGTATCGCCACCCAGTCAACAGCAACAACAGCATCAATCCGTCAACTCCACTCCACCAACCACATCGACCACAACAACCATAACACCTTTGATGCGGTCATGTGAGGTGGACATGCCGGTCCAATCACCGCTCATGGGGTCTGGAAGTCGGACTCCCTATCTTCTCAAGCCATGTGCCAAGGATGCTTTCCTCCTTCTCCAGGATCTCTGCTACATCACCGATGGTGACCATCCAGTCTGGCTCCCTCCCAGCACCCTCTCCACACTCACCCATGCCACTGGCATGGAGCTGATTGAGATGGTTCTCTCCGCCCATCAGATCATCTTCTTAGAGGTATGTATCCTCTGACATCTGGAATCAATCCATCGCTCACTCACCCCCACAATCAATCAATCAATCAATCAATTAGATTGAGGAGTTTAGATACTTGCTCAAGGATAAGATATGTCCATTGTTGATCAAGGCATTGAGAATGAAGCTAAGCTTTGCCAACTCGGTGCGACTGATGCGAGTGATCACACAGTTCATTTCAAAGTATGGAAGGATAATGGTGGCCGAGACAGATGTACTCTTGACAAAGATGATCAGAATGATGGACAGTGACAACCCTCAATGGATGCAAGTGCTGGCTTTGGAATCATTCAAAGTCTATTGTGAGGATGCTGCCTTGTTACGCATCTTTTATCAACATTATGACATTAGTGGCGGAAAAAACTCTGCGATGATCTTTAGGAGCCTGACATCCAGTATTGGTATCTACATGCAGGGCTTTGCAACAGTCGACGGTTGCTTTGTCCACGTCAACACGAGCAAGAACAAACACTTGGACATGTTGTCGGCCACAGACATCCCCGACATCAAGGAGAGCTTCATCGTCACGCTGTGCACCGAGTGCATTGCTGGCATTGTCAATAGTGTTGTCTCCCAGACCGACGACTCCACCAACAATGAGTCACCCAATGGCTCAGCGAGCACCAGCACTGTGGGTGGCGAGCGCCAGCTACTCGCACAGATGGTCGAGTCGTGTTGGACCACGGTCTTGGCATCGCTCTCACTGTTGCTTGGCAGGTCCAACGATGAGCTACTACTTCAGATCGCGCTCAAATCATTACAATCATTCACAAACACCTGTGGTCGACTCCAGATGAGTGCCCCACGCGATGCCCTGCTCACTGCGCTGTGTAAGGCTACCGTGCCCCCACTCACATGGTCTCCCGCGTCAGGTGACTCAACAACAATCGAAGTATCTTCTTCAGAGTATGATGGACGACCATCTGGATTCACCCCTGTACTTGGAGGTGGACAGCAAGCGCGTGGCGGCGTTGACCAGTTTGGTGTGTACTCGCCCCAGCCACAACAAGCGCTCCCAACACAGAAGAACATCATGGCCGTCAAGACTCTGATGAACATCGCGCATTGCATGGGGTCCATACTTGACGAGGCATGGATATTGGTGCTGGAGACGTTGGAGAGTTGGGACCGCCTGCTCAAGCAGCAACAACAACAGACATTGCAACAGCAACAACAACAGGACGATAGATCGCCTGTGGCAGGGTACGGCAGTCCACGCGTGGGCCAGGCCGAGCTGTCGATCCTCATGAACGCCATGAACAATCTCTTCAAGCGCACATGTCAACTGGACGAGCGATCAATCAGCTTCCTGTTTGGCGCACTCTCCAAGCTTTGTTCTAACGCACTATCCAAATCGCCAGGTACGCCCATCAACATGTTCAGCATTACCAAGCTTGTGGAGGCTTCCGTCTCGAACCTCTATCGCATCGACAAACTCTGGGGCTTTATCTCCACACAGTTGGTGGAGACGTGCAACTTCCGAAACAGCTACATACGTATCTATGGAGTCGAGTCACTCATGCTTACAATCATCAAGACCGCGCTCCAGCTGCCCCCACCCATCCACTCGGGAGCAGGCAATGGCAATGGCAATGGCAATGGTACCGACTCGCCGCCCATGGTCAATGGCGAAGGACTGTCCTTGGACGCAGGCGTCATCAGTCCAGACTCAATGAGTGACTTGGATGACGAGTTGGATGACGATGACGATCCACGTGATCACACACAATATCACCAAATCTCATCAATCGATTCAATGAGACGATATCGTCGATGGAACATCGAGAAGCTACAGGTTGAGTTCTTCAACGCCATCGAAGAGATATCATTCTCTCAATATCCAGACACCAAACAGAAGATATTGGAGTGTATACATCAGATCCTGTCCACATCAGGACACATACTATCGACTGCCTGGCCCGTACTCCTCTCCATCCTGCTCAAGATACCACAGACCAGCGACAAGTCACTCATACTGGTGGCATTCGAGAGTGTCAAGTTGATATACAATGAGTTCTTGCCAAACATGGCCCCGGAATGTCTGGTGATATGCATCGAGCTCATCAAAGCGTTTGTCTCTCAAAAGGCCGACATCAACATCAGTCTGACGGCCAGCTCTGGACTCTTCTCCGACTTGACCTACTTCCTGGACCACGAGACAGCGCAACCCTCATCCAAGTACAGTACTGTTGCGGAGGTTGATGAAGAGGATGAGTCATCCATCGAGGATTCAAAGACCAGAGCGATCATTGCGGCATCATCACCATACTTTACTGATAAGGATCAGAGTGTGATCAATAGGATGTGGCTGTGTGCCTTCACCACGATGAAGTCATTATGTATTGATCACCGTGCTGCAGTGAGGAATGGTGTGATCGTGGCACTATTCCAAACACTCTCCAACTCTATCCATCTATTTGGCAAGGATCTCATTTCGACCATTCTCTGGAAGATACTATTCCCACTCATTGAAGAAGTCATCCAATACTCTGTTCAAGCTGACAAAGAAAGAATCGACTCTGATCTTGGTGGAGGTGTGATGTTGTAAGTACACCCAACCCTTGGAATGGGACCATTCACTCACTCAATCAATCAATCAACAGACTTGTACATCATAGCAGGAATACGGCACAGAAGCAATGGGATGAGACACAGGTGTTGCCACTTGGAAGATTGATCATTTTGTTCAAGACTTACTTTGAGACGCTGAGTCAGCTGCCAACATTCGTCAAGGCATGGGATAGACTACTGTACATATTACAAACTGAATCATTGTCATCAAGTCGAGAGGTTTCAATGTCTGCCCTGGCCTCATTGCACGAGTTGATAGGCTCGCCAATAGTAGAGAGCACTCGACCAGACTTGTGTGAATCAATGTGGAGGGTGTACACCAATTTGGCCACTCAACTCACCGATCCATCAGTGGCCAATGCCAAGTCATTGCATGCCTATGTGGTGGCCTTCCTGGATCTGTACCACAAGTCCAAAGAATCACTTAGCAACGCTCAATTGATAAGGATGCTACAAATCCTGTATCCTCTTGGTCTGTGTTGCAATGAGCCACCTTCCAAGACACTCTCCGTCCCTCAACTACAGACACTACAACTTCTTAAATCACTTGTGAGTTTGGTTGGAATCACGTGTGGAAGTCGAGATAATTATGAACTAACCCAATCAAACGATCAGCCACCAATCCACCCAGATGTATATCCACATGTGATGGTGTTGTTAATGACACATATTGCCAATGGTATTGGCTATAAGTATGTGGCCAGTTGTACAACAACAAAGGCAATGTACCCGGATGTGATGATCAGGGATCTTGGACAACTGGCATTGGTTACCGAGCGATATATAGAGTTGTCCAGCGAACTATACCTACATCAATCAACAAGTGATGAGATGAGAGCAGTGGTATTTAGTGATTTGATCGATGTATATATGATGGCCATGATGATCAAGTGCACCAACTACAAATCGAATGTGTGGAAGGTTGCCACTGCAAACTTGATCAAGGTCATACCAAAAGGATTGGCTGCAATCAATCAGGACACGACAGGAATGGACGGTCCCACGAGACTAGCAATATGGATCAAGCTGGCCGACTCACTTCAGCGCTATATAATCAAGGAGAGAGTTGACAACTTGGCCACGTGCGATTTGAGGTGGGTGGAGGACCAGTACGATGTCAACCTTGTGGACATCGTCGCCAACGATATGATTGGATTCAAAGGTGTCAAGATTGATGACACATCAGTGGTCAAACAGAGATTGTCGGAAATACTCTATCAAGGCTCGGTAATGGGCAGTCAAGGACGTATCGCGTTGTCCCAGGCCTGTTATCGAAACATGTTCTTCATGTGTGCCAAGGCCAACATTGGTAATGCCGAGAGTGTGGACACTGCCAAGGAGGTGCTTCCAGTACTGATCAAACGTTCCAAAGAAGTTCTCCAACGCTTTATCAAAGATGAGAGACAGAGTGGACAACTACCAATGCCAACACATCAGCTCTCAGAGGTAGTATTCCTTCTAAAGGAATTACGATCACTGAGTATATCGCCTGGATGGTACAATAGCAAACATAATCGACCTCACCTAACTGACCTGGCACCGACATTGAGTGATTGTATTAGTACATCCGAACAACAAGTGAAGGAACAACTCAAGGGTATCTTCCATATCATCGTCAGCGAACTGATCATTCTTTGACAATAAATCATCAATCAATCAACTTCCTCCAACTCCAACTCCCCGACTCCATTCATTCAATCAACCATTCGATCAAACTGCATAAGTTTGTACACATATATGTATAGTAATCACTTGTTACAAGGTCATCAAGGTTCAGTACTTGTAGTTAGGTTCAATAGTATGTAATGTTATTGTGAATGAACGAATGATTGGAGCATTGACACTTACCCGACTACAGGTGAGGGTACTTATTGTCTCAGTGGTGGATATGATAGGACGATCAAACTATGGAACCCTGCTAAACAGACACTGATACATACATTCGATGTACATGGCTATGCTGTTGGTGATGTACGAAGTTGTACAGACAATCAACAAATATTCAGCTGTGCCGAGCGACAACTATTCCAATGGGACATCTCCTCTGGCGAGGTAGTCAGACGATTCAAAGGTCATGCAGAGGTAAGTAGGTCAGTCAGAAGTAACATAATACCTCGTTCTCACCATCATGCAGACAATCAATACCATTGTAGTTAACAATGATAGCAGTCTATTGTTATCTGGTTCTTATGACAAGAAGATCAAGATATGGGACTTGAAGTCAAGGAATGCAGACCCAATCCAAGTGTTGAACGAAGCTCAAGACAGTATCACATCAGTCATCATCAATGACGAAGACAATGAGATCATATCAACAAGTGTAGACGGGTCTGTGCGAACCTATGACGTTAGGATGGGCAAACTGAGGACAGACCAGCTGCATCGTAAGTAGCAATCCATACCCATAATCATTCTCCTACTCTAACACAATGATGCATTACATACACCTAGATCCATTGACCTCTGTATACTTGACACATGATAAGAGGTGTCTGTTGGTCAGCTCGATGGACAGCTGTGTGAGACTGTTGGAGAAGAAGACTGGCGACTTGCTGAATGAGTTTGCAGGCCATACCAACAACACATACAAGATGAATAGTTGTACGATGTTTGATGATGCAACGATAGTCAGTGGATCGGAGAACAATGATATATTCCTATGGGACGTCGTGGATGCTACAGTACTGAATCGTCTACAAGGTCATACTGGAGTGATCACTTGTGTAGACACACATCCAACCAACAAGAACATCCTATCCAGCTCTGCCGATGGCACTCTACGCTACTGGGAGTGTCGCAAACCATAACCAACACAATCTTATGTACATAAACAACCATATCTTCCTTCTTGAGAAATACACTAGAGGTCCCTCTCTTCTTGCTTGCTTGATTGCTTTATTGTATTGTTGACATCAATCAATCCATCCATTCATTCATTCATTGATTGAGGTTGATTGATTGCTTGAGTTGAGTTGAGTTGTTGATAAGGAGGAGGAAGGAGGAAGAGTGATTGATGAACTAAGTTATGTATACACCTATTTTCTGAACGACTCTTTCATCTTCAACTTGCTTCTGCAGGGTTAGACATTCGAATGTTAGTTAACAAGACTGACCATTGATGATGAACCTGTCGTCTAAACGTAGACTTACCCTTTCCTCATTCTCTCATCCATGTATTCATGTGACTCGAATGGATGTGCGGACATGTCAGTGGCCATCTCTGGCTTGATCTGTGACTTGGCCACCTCGATCCTGCTGGCCAACTCATCTCTATCGACACGGTTCTTGTGGTGCACCTTATCAGCATGCTCCATAAGCGAGGTAATGTTGTTCAACAATGTATCAGATGTTCCAATCCAATTGTCCAGCGTGGCAATAACATTGTCGATCTGGCCAATCGATACATCTCTGCCAATGGCAAACTCTATCTCTAAGTGCTTGTTCTTCTGGTCAAGCTTTCCCTTGATGACATTCTGTTGTTTGTTTGTGGAGAGTGATTGGAAGAGTTAGATTGATTGATTGATTGTTGGATCATTGACATGCCGCCCCAACATCATGAGATGATCATACTTGGTAAATGGATTCGATAATCAAGTCTTCCAACTCTCTGAGACTCTGTATTCCGAGTTGCTCTTGGAGTATGGCGTAGGGGATGACCTTTGAGACTGTGGATAAATATACAATTGTCAGCTGTCTTAGCTTTGTGATCATCGCTGGTGTAAGTGCTGGCAATGCGTCTTTGTTCTCTGTTGTTGTTGTTGTGAGTCAGTAATGGGTCGCCTGTGACAGGACATCCTGTTGTTGGCAACAGGGTAAGCATTCAACATACTGAGATATTCATTATAGGTTCCAAATGCGAATATATTGAGCAAGTCATAGGAGGACTTGAACTCTGATTGTTGCAGCTAATGAATGAGTGAGTGAGAGTGAGTGAATGAGTGATCAATGATTCATGATGACAACATACAGCTTGTACATTGGGCATATCTAACAGCTCACCAAAGACAAAGACATTGGGATTGGCCAATACCTGTTCGATGAGGGCAGCACAAGCTCTTCCCTTGTTTCCCTTTGCCAGTACAATGTATTGCTTCAAAGCTGTACCATCTGTTAACACATCAGCTGTTTGACTCATCCTTTATATTATATATGTATGTATTTTGGTGTATATTGTATCTATCTATCTCTATTAAGTGATGATGATAATGATGAAGATGATGAACAAGGCACTTCACAAACAAACTCCCTCAATCTAATAAGAAAAAATTCTGAAAAATCAATTTGATTGATTGTTTGATTGATTGGGTGGGAGTGTGATGAGGCACATCCAGGAGAGTATCCACTCTGTCACTGTACAGTCCACTTCTGGACGACGGACGACTTGTCATTCGTACCAGAACCAGTGACCCAGTATGATACACCTTGAGTGAACTCCAACTGCTTGTTACCAATGATTGCCGTGTCTATTCCATCAATATTATGATCCAAGTGCATTGTGATGAAGTTGCCACCATCATTACCAAAGAACTTGGTATGTGGAGTTGCGTGGTCATGTAATATTGCTGATGCTGGATCATAAGGTATCCATCCAATACCATCAGCGTAGAACTCTATTATATGTTTGATTAATTGGATGTTAGACATTGATTGATTGATTGATTGATTGATTGATTGAATGAATGTTTGATACTCACCTCCCTTGACATGGAAGCATTGCTCTCCTTCAGCTGGTGTGCTGGCCCATCTACCAAATAGGAGACGTGCGGGTATGCCATGCATACGCATGATGGCTGCGAATAGAATGCAGAAGCCACCGCAGTCAGTGGCACGGGCTACGATGGTGTCGGATGCTTTGCGTGATTTGACTTCCTGGGCATAGATGTAGGAGAAGTATATCTTGAGGAAGAGGAACACGCGGTATGCAAAGCATAGCAGGGGCTCGACGCCCTCTGCCACAAAGGGTATCGGGTGTAGGTTGTTGCCATTGACCCATTGTACAAAGTTGGTGTTGTTAAAGTCCATCAATGTCGTGTGTTTGAGATGATAGGCACGCTGCTCTGCTGACAGTGGCACTACAGAAGGCACGTGGTCTTTGGGACCGGCCTGCTTGAGGCTGATGGCGAACAGTTGTGCCTCGATCTCGTAGCGAGCTTGGACATGGTGCTGATGTCCCTTGGCCAACGCACGGAACATGAAGTGTCCGTTCTTGGTCTGTAACATGTCGCCGCCTGACACAAGCTGGTCGCCAGCACCATTGTACACCTTGAGTGAAGCCTGCTTCACGTCTTGGATGGGTAGTGGCGAGGGTGGGGCAGCGGTGACCAATGCCCATCGGTCAACTTTCATGTGTGGTAACTTGATGTCCACCTTTAGTTGTGCCTTGACTAGTTTGGTCGGCTTCTGCTCAATGAAGAACACACCTCCAAACATCTGGCGATGGCGGGGAAAGTCGGTGAGTAGACGCATGGCAGGACTGCCCGGGTCCGAGATGGAAAGGCTGGTGAGCGACAATGTAGCTGATGCCACCTCCCCTTCTGGGAGAATGGGGATGAGGTCGAACTGGCCCCAGTCTCCACGTCCAGCATTTCCAATCAGATCACCACGTGGTGCCACTCCAATATGTGGACCTGCACTGCCAGTCCTATTCTTTCTCTCGCGTTGTGTGTAGGACATGATACACACTCTTCCAGAGTCGAGCCAGATCAACCTCAACTTTGCCGAGAACTCTGGATCACCATCGGCCGTTGCCTCCAACTGTTCAGTAATGCCCAAGTAGTGACTACCAGCTCCACAATGCTTAATATACACTATATCATTTGTCTTATCCACAGACTTGATAATCCATTCAGAGTGTTTGTTGGTTGATCCATTGGTGACAACTACATTGTCAGTCAGTGTAAGTTTAGTTGTTTGTTTGAATACTTGATTGATTGAATGAATGAATGAACAATACATACGACCATCTTTATCGTAGTAAGCCAGATACCAATCTGAATCACCATCTCTGTTCTTGTGTCCTTTACGACTTCTCAATCTGAACTTTAGTCCTTCCTTTATCTCTACAGGTGTTGTTTTAACAGACTCCATTATTATTTATTACAATATATATATACAACTACAACAACACAATACAACATAACAAACATGAAGCAAAGTTAGGTATTTAACTTAAGATGAAGTTGTTGTTCATTGGAAAGTATCTTGTTGTTGTCTTTGCGCACCAAGAAAAGTCGAATCAACATTTATGGTCAAGAGAACAAAGTGTGTTGTTTGGACCTGGGAAGGTGGTCTTGTCCAAGGTCGAACAGAAGGTCGTAATTGTTGTTATAACTAGGACTACAAAAAGAGATAATATATATTATCACAATGAAGGGGGATGGTGTGTCGTATCATTCTTTATTGTTGTTTGAGACATTATTGATGTTAACAATACAAAGAGGACACATTCTTCACTCTTTTCTAATTGGTTTGTTATTATTTGGTTGGTTGGTTGTTTGGTTGGTAGGTAAGGTAGGTAGTATTCGATACAAGGTGGTTAGGTTGAGTAGTTGTGGTAGTAGTAGCATGTTATTATTATTATTATTTGTTGTTATTGTTACTATTATTATTATTATTTGTTGATTGATTGTTTGAGATAGATGGATGTATGTCACAATACCCGTCGACGGGAATATGAGGAAGTGAGGGAAGGAGAGAGAGAGAGAGAGAGAGAGAGAAAGAGTGTAGTGACGCGGAGTTGGGTCGGACTACCGCTGTACTCTTTTGGATAGAATTAGAGTAGAGAGAGAGAGAGAGAGAGAGATGTATGAGGGAGAGTGGAGGATTGGATAGTGTAATATCGGACAGGTGGGGACAGAGGACCAGAGAGTGATTACTCGAGATCCTGCTGGGCGCTGATCGACTTGTGGTCGGTAGTGGAACCCGCGCTGCTGTTGTTGGTGTTGGTCGCTGGCAGCGACTCCATCTCAGAGGCACCGAGGGTGCCGGCAAAGTTGCCGCGCTGCATGGTGGAGTTGCCGAATGACAGCGACTTGGACGATGAGAAGGGATCGGCGTCGAGTCCCTTGGTGTAGAGGCGCCAGAACTTGGGCACAAACAGGATGGCCAGTGCGGACGCGGTGGTGAAGATGGCCGACGCGCAGATGATGATGATCTTGCCGTCGTAGTTCTGCTGGGCCACCATCAGCGGGATGATGATGAACAGACAGAAGGAGATGGCGTACAGCGTGTTGGCGATGGGCTTGGACTCGTTGAACTCGGAGATGTCGACGACACGGATCTTCCACGAGACGAAACATCCAATGACGAGGAGGACGGCGTGGTAGATGAGCAGGATGTAGAGCACGGTGTTGCCGTCGTGGTTAGAGTCGCACACGGTACGGTAGTCGTATTGCCTGATGCCCTCGAAGCCGTAGAAGGGGTTGGCATTGATCTCGCCGACTCCGGTCCAGGCGGCCAGGATGGTGCAGTTGATCAGGACGATGCCGCACAACCATGGGAACAGCTTGGCGTTGGTGATCTTCAAGCGCTTCAAGTGGGGGTTGTCAAAGATGAGCCAGATGCGGAAGTTCTTGATCACCATGTTGCCCAGCAGGATGGTGTAGCCGAGCGACAGCATCCAGACACGTGCGCGGCACAATGCGGCCGTGGGGTCTTGCACCCAGAGGATGACACCAGTGTAGATGAGCATGCCTCCAAACACAATGAGAATACAGAACAGTGGACTGGCCGATCGCATAATATTAGTCTTGCGGAAGATGACCAAAGCAATCATAATCAAAAGTGCCAAGAATCCAACAATTCCAGCAGTGATTGAGAATCCATACTTGATTGAGTTTGTAACCTTGTACTATAATTGATGGAATTAGTGGATGGTCCATGGATTGATTGATTGGATTGGTTAGTGTGATGTCCAACCAGTCATCCAGTCATTGATTCATTCATTCATTCATACATACCTCAGTTGGTGGAATGACGTATCTGTGATGGTTGACAACTCCAGGGAGGAGGAATTCACTCTTTAGTAAAATGAACTCATTCAATCTTGAGGAATTATATGGACTCTCTGCGTAAATTGGATTGAAAGTGTATGGTTGATCCTCTTGTGATATGTTCTTTAACTTGGTCATAAGTGTATCCATCTTGGAGATTGTATCATTGGAAACCTATAAAGTGAAAGGGGCAATTGTCAGCAATCAATCAATGGATCAATGGATCAATCAACATACCATGTAACTGTAAGGTGTGTCCAACTTGATACCACCCTCAGCAAGTGTGCCAAAGTAGACACCTATATTGTTGTAGAGTCCGGTTGGATGGTTCCAGTTGCCCTCGACAATGTCCTTGGCGGCGGCAAGGTAACATGGAGCCCAGTTGGTGATGATACTGGTGAGAATGGTCGATCCGAGCAGTTTGGAGATTGATGCACCAGATGTGCCGAATGAGGTCGTGTTGCGAAGCGAGGCCACCTGTTGCACGGTGAGGTCGTCCTGGCTGTTGGTCAAGACATCGACACCCAAGTCTATCAGGTAGTTGGTGGCACCTTCGGCGATCTCGATGTCAGGGTTCCAGGAGCCAGTCTCGATGGAGTGCACCTTGACCTTATCGTTGTAGGCCATGGCTCCCAGGTAGAAGGAGTTGGCTGTGACGTAGCCGAATGCGGGGGGACCTGGAGTGATGATTCCAATCTGTTGCGTCTTGGTCTGCAGGGCGGCAAAGTAGCCCTGGAGGTAGTGACCTATGCCAAAGTCAATGAAAATGTTCCTGATGTTGGGCGCAGCCGGCGTGGTCATCCATCTGACCAAAAAGAATGCGTCTGGGTTCTTTGGTGCGTTATCATTGAGGGAACCCATGTGCTCGATCGAGCTTCCAATGATAAAATTGAAACCATCACGAATCAGGGCATTGATGGCGTCGGTCGTCTGCTCGTAGGAGTTAATGTCATTGACGACCCTGGTGCGGCCGTTGAGCTGGAGCGCACTCTCCATCTCCATGAAGGCTTGGTTGCATGCATAATTAAAGCCAACGTCTCTAAAGTTTCCAGAGAGGAGCAGGGCGGCCTTTAGCGAGTCCTTCATGGATGTTTGGCGGGCCACATTGGCCGAGGGCAGCAGCAACAGAAGGAGCAACACCGAGGCATATATAAATAATTGTGACATCCGGATAGACATTCTTAATTCTTAATTTGGGAATATCAAATAATTAATAATTAATAATTTGTTTGAAATATTTGATTGATTAATTGATTGATTGATTGAAATTGGATGAATGGAATGATTGATTGATCGAATGATTGATTGATTGTAAAGGGGCGTAATGATACAAAGAAGAAAAGGAAAGATTGATGTTGCGTGGGGTAATTATGATGTTTGTCCTTCCTTGGACTGTTAACAATTAATTGTCCGTTTGACTGGCTGGCGACCGACTGAATGATAGTTGTGGGTGCTGTTGACAGGGATCAGGATATTGTTGTCTACAACAGCGCTTCTGGTTGGAGGACTTGAGGAATAAATGTCTCGTTTGTTTGTGTGTGGGGAGTTGTTGGGAGGTGGCTGCCCTATGTGGCTGGCTGGGGCCAAAGGCTGGATCAATCAACTAACTAACAAGGACAACGACCACTTTGAGGTGAGATGAGTGTTTGTGTATGTGTGTGAGTGTGTGTGTGTATGAGTGTGTGTGAATGGGATTGAATGAATAGATAGAATGAAGAATGAATGAAGTGAATGAATGAATGAAAGACAGCGAGGGTGGTTGGAGTTAGGGGTGAGAGGACAAGATCGATGTGAGGGTGTGATTGTTGTGATTGTCGTCAGTACATATAGATATATATATATCTAATGAATGAGCAAGAGTGAGGGTGGAGAGAGGGAGGGTGGTGGACTGAATGAATGAATGAATGAATGGATGACAGGTTTGGACCGTACAATACACTGAATGACAGACCTGGATTGGCTACTGGATGGCTGACTGGTTGACTGTCTTGAATGATTTGTGATCGACAGATTATCTGTGTTTAATGATGGTGGTTTGGTGGTGATGTGTAATGAAACAATCAATCAACCAATCAATCCTATTGGTACAGAACAAGAAGGACGGACGGACGGATGATGGTTGATGATGAGATGATAGTTGTTGAGTTGGTCAAAGAAGGCGCGGAGCCACACGAGTGTCATGCAATAAAGACGGATCGGTTGGGGGGAGAAGACACTCACACACTCTTAACCAATCACGAGTCCTTGATATTATTATTGAAAGGAATCAGATTGCAAGTAGTGATGTCGACTGTTTCAGTTCTTGTTTGTTTGATTCAATCAATCAAATGTGTGAGTGTGCGTATGAATGTGAGTTGGCTTGTGAGGTAGAGAGGAAGCGAGTGAGTGCGACGTCCCTGTGCGTCACATGGCCACCATGGCCTGAATGAGACGTGAATGGATGATCGCAATGGTTTGAATTCAAAAAAGGGCAAAGACAGTTCGAGTGCGTCTATTCATTGCGTGCCCCACCACGTGATGTTGCAGCTTCCGCCAATAAGATGATTCGGGTGTGGTGGTCAGCTGACCACCGTCTGACTGTCTGGTCGAGATATTTTTATAAATTAACCAAGCTGGGCAATCTGGACTTGCATCACGGCTTGTCGAGCATCATCTGGTCCGCATGGGGGCATGGCTCTGGAACGTCCCACATGAATCCTGCCTGCCATCTGGGAGAAGCTGTGGCCAATAAGTTTGAGTTTGGTCTATTTCTAACCGTTCATTTAAGGGCGTGCACTCGTTCTAGTTACTAAGTCGTGCCCATCTTTATCAACGTATATCGATCGCATTATCAAAATCGTTATTTGATGCAGTCTGTGTCTGTGGAAGTGCGTGGATGTGATTGATCAGGATAGAGATCACACCTAATATTCATTGCCCAATCACCAAAAGGACATCCTTGCATAAGTGGCCAGCCACCGTCCTGTCTATGGCCCCCCTTCCGCTTTACGATTGAAGCCGGAGAAACGCCACAGATATGGTGGTGATGGTGGTCCACTCGCTGCTGCCCCTCTTTCTTTCTCTCGAGAGACCTGTCATTGGCGCACAGCATAGACATCTTCTTCTTTCTGCACGTTCACGTCTATCTTGAGATTGAATTGGATCACGGTATTGCCTTGCTAACCAAAGTATACTTACTTGGCGCATGTATGTAGATAGGTTGGAGTTGAATACTGGGCGATTCAGTTAATCGACCATCAACCAATCAATCAAATGACCTTGCGAGTGTTGTTGAAGTAGTAGTAGGTAGGAAACGACTATGCACTAAAACAGGTAATCAAGGTACTCTGCATGCAGACTTCGAAGTCACTTCAGTACTTACATGGATGGATCATCGACATTCTCAACCGTCCGATGTTTGATTGTAATTGATTGATCTGATTGATCTGTTTGATTGAATTGATTGATTAAGTACAAGTGTAGTTTGTTGACGTTATCTTGTAGTTTGGGATTCTTACCAGACCCTTTGAAATCAATCAGACAATCATTCATCCCACCTATATTATCATAAGGTTACATGACACATATATAAACAAGACGACATTTGCAAATACGCTACTACATTCGTCTTCTTTCGTACACCTTTCTTTAACTGGTCATTCAGTCAGTAAGTCATGAAATGTGAACTGATTGATTGATTGATTGAATCCCATAACATGTCCATGTGATGATTAATCAGTTGTGTGAGCTACATCATTGATTGATTGATTAATTGATTAATTGTTGAAGTAATAATAATAATAATAACTAAATAGTTGGCGAACTTGTTAATGTCTTGTTTTCTCTTTTTTTTGAAGACGAAATCTAATAATTGTTAGATATTTTGTGAAACTACAATGGTACTGGGGCTTGGGCTGATCTGATAACTCTTGATGCAATGAGTGAGAGTGAATGCAAAGACATACGAGCACACACACTCTAGAACCATTCGACGGTTAACACGAAAGATACATGTACATAACACACAAACAATGTTGTTGCGTAGCAAAGAGAAGAAGATAATACTGTGCTCACTTCTACTTCTTTCAACTTGGTGGATGTTGAGTATCAATCAACAACAACAGGAGAAGGCAAATGTATTAATTACAACAACAACAATATCAACACCAACAACAAGTGAAACGACAGTAACAAGCAACAATCAACACAATTACAACAACAATAATATTAATAATAATAATAATAATAATAATAATGATAATAATAATGATAATGATAATAACAAACAGTTGAGACAGCCAGATGATGGTGGTGATAAGCATCTGGATGATCATGTTATAGTATTGGGTAGTAGTGGTGATAGTAAGGATGAGGCCAATGGCTTCCAGATTACTGGATCAGAATCATCGGACAACATTGCCACTCATTCAGGTTGGAATTATGATGACGACGAAGTCAACAAACCAAAACAACACCGTCCTGCTACGGCATCCACAGACATTGACCAACTGCTCAAACAAGGATTCCAAATCGATGATCAAGACCCTGGTAATAGCAAGGGCAACCTTATGAATGACCAACCGTTGAAGAACGACAATGACGTGGGCGAGCCCGGATCAGACCAGGAGGACCCTTTGTTGGCTATTCTACGGGCATACAGGCCTGGACCTGGACGACCAAAGAGGAGTGACTTTGCCACCGCCAGACAAGCCAGCCACAAGGAGAAGATAGAGCGACAGAGATTGAATGATAGGGAGCAGAAGATTCTCTATGATAAAGTACGCAGAGAGTATCGTTTGGAAAAGATTGCTGTCCTCACCAAGGAGCTGGACGATGAGGGCTGGATCAAGAGATTCGGCTACGCCGCTGTGCCCAAGTTACCAGACTACAGTCCGCCGCCAGCCAGCCAATGGCCCGCGCTGTTTTCCGACACTGCTTGGAAGAGTGACCCCGCGCTCAACCCCTACTGCCTGCCCCGTCCACTGATCTTCATCCACATACCAAAGACGGGCGGTACCAGTCTCGTCGACATCTTTGAGCTGAACGCCAACAACACACTCTATCACAATGTCGTCCATCCGCCCATCCAAGACATCCCGCGAGTCATGAACTCCTCGGTGCTCTTTGGCCACTTCCATTTCGGCCTCCATCATTATTTCCACGAGGCCGACCCAATTGCCATACCAGACCGCCCTGATGGTCTGAATAAGTACTCATACCTGACAATGTTCCGAGAGCCAGTCGAGCGTGTAATCTCACACTACTACTTCCTGCGTGACAGCAAGACACATCCACTGCACGCATCCGCCATGCGCTACAATATCACCGAGTGGATGGTTCGTCAGCCAGCGGCGGACAACGAACAGACACGAAGATTGCTCGGATCCAGTCGTCAAGTACCCTTCCGCGAGGATGCCCTCGAGATTGCAATGCACCATTTGAAGTAGTAAGTAATTTGATTGAGTGAGTGAGCGGAATGATTCCAAACAATCAATCAATCTCACACCAACCCCAACCCATCCAACTACATAGTTCAATCAAGTTTGTTGGCCTGACAGAACGATTCGATGAGTCGATGGTTATGCTTTCATATTATACTGGCTTTGAGCATGTGATGCCAGTCAGGAAGAATGTTGGCAGGGCCAAGTCAAAGATAGAGGTATCAGAGACTACAAAGAACACAATACGCAAGCTCAATTGGATGGATGTAATCATCTATGAGAGGGCAAAGGAGATTTTCGAGCTACAACTTGATGCCATTGGAAGGGATTACATTCAAGCAGAGCTCAACTTTATTCTGGAGCATAACGTCAACAACAACAACAGCGACAACAGTGACACAAATAACCAAGAAATCGTCATCACCACCGACGATAACAACACAGACAACACCGACGATAACAACAGCACTGACGACACCGATGACAACACTGAATTGAACACGCTGTCACCATGATCAAACATACGAGTGCACGCAATGTGATGATCGCCCCATTCATTTGGATTGGCGACCATCAAACAGATAGAGACCGATACAGATATGCTTAGGAGGAGTACTAGTCCACTATTTATTGACATGGATGGCCTGATGCTTGGTCTTCCCGCCCTTCAAAGCCTTTAGCATGTCTTCTAGGTTGAAACGTCTTTTGGTTGCAACAGAGGCAGCAGGGTCGTGCTCCTTAGAACACTCTACAGCCGAACAAGCATCGGATGTGTCAAGGTCAGCGCCATTGCAGCTGCTATGGCCACTGCTACTACTTGCACCACTGGAACTGCTCTGCTTCTTCTTGAACAGTCCATGAAATAAACTGGCCTTGCTACTTCCGGAGGAAGGTGTCGACAGCGACAGAGGAGACGTGGCTGGGAGTGACTGGGGCTGGGCACAAGAGCTAGACAGCGATGAAGAGTTGGACGAGATTGGACTGAGCATTGGTGTAGCCATGCCACTGTGTGCAGGCGAGCCCATTGATGGAGAGGTACCAACCATCAGACTGGTTGTGCCACAGAACGAGTTGTTCATGGACATGGAGGCAGTTGGCGACGATAATGCTGGTGAAGGTATGTTTGGCGCACTGTTATACAATGGTGACCTATTCTCCCTCATCATCCTATACGCGTCCTCCATTCTCGAGTCATCATTGCCATGCTTCTTATAATACTCTTGTTCAGGATCCAACTCATAACCCTTATTGATCCATGCATTGCTCTTGATCTCAGACATCTTTGCTCTATCTCCTGGATTGGCAACGATCATTCTACATATCAGTTGCTTCACCTCTTTGAAGGATAGTGTCAGTCAGTAACATGTCATACAATGTTTGGATGTCCACAATGATCGACTTACCATTGCTCAGCAATACACTTGGAGGGAATCTAAACTCTCCCTTCAGTAGCCTGTCCAGACCCTCAACTTGAACACCATCGGTCAATGTCCATGGCAGTTGACCAGTGACCATTGCATAGAGGATGACACCAATGCTCCATATGTCAACCTCGCCTCCATTATACTTCTTCTCCAACAAAATCTCTGGTGGTGCATAGACAGGCGATCCACAGAATGTACCAAGCAAGTTGCCTGGCTTAAAGTAGTTACTATAACCAAAGTCTATCAATCAATCAATGAATCAATGTTAGAAGGAATGATCAGATGATGATGATGACTATACATACCACTAATCTTGATGTTTCCATTATCATCGATCAAGATGTTCTCCAACTTTAGATCACGATGGCATACATTGTTGGAATGGCAGTAGGATAGACCGGCGATGATCTGACGTATAAGCTTGCGAGCATCACGTTCGGAAAGACGACCACGTGAGACAATGTAGTCAAACAACTCTCCACCCTGGATATATTCCAGGACCAGACATATCCTGCCCTTCTCCTCGTCATATATAGCATCTATCAATTGGACTATGTGATCATGTTTGAGCACCTTGAGAATGGATATCTCACGCTCGATCTCAGTGCGCTCCTTGGTCTTCCTGGGTTTTGTAATCTTTACGGCCACCTTTTTTCCAGTGATTATATTGGTACCCAGCTTAACCTTGCTGGATGTTCCTGCACCAATTGTTTTGCCGAGCAAGTAGTTTCCAATTCTCTTTGTTTGATTGACTCCGCCAAACTTCTTTGGTTGTTGATGTTGATGTTGATGTTGTTGTGCGCCATAGTATCTATCGGTGGCGGGAACATTGTCGATATTATATCCATTAGCAACTGTCGTTGATGCCATTGTGTAATTAATTGGTATAATAATAAATAAATAAATAAATAATATTAATAGAAATAATAGTAGTATATATTAGATAATAATTAGTATTAATTACCTGACTTAGTTATTAATTATATATGTATATGATTATTTATATATTTATACATATAAGTATAAGAAGGTAAAGATAACAATGAATGTTGATTGATGGGGAACTGGTGAATGAATAGTTAGTTGTTGTGTTGGAATGGAATGCGGAGTACGTTCGGAATAGAGTACTTTGGTTTCCTTGCTATATGTAAGGGTGAGTTAGTGATTGATTGATTGGCTGACTGACTGTGTGGAACACTTGCTGGAGTGAGTGAGGATATTGATCGTTGGAAGGAGGGATGGATGGATGGATGGCTAGGCAGTCGGGGTGTGGCCCGATGTTTGATTGATCAATGTTGTTGGTGATTGCACCTGGTTGTGACTGGTATGGCTATTTCCTTAATTGTACACCAATGGGTTTAGGGTTGTGGAGGATGGAGTATCGATGGATTCTACGCTACTGTCTTCCGCACTCTCTAACACATACATCTTGCCATCACTACTCTCACCAATCATTAAAGGAAATGTGTTATATTTGCTTGCAACGACAATCAACCGCCACTAGGTCCACCAACGCATCAACAACGATTATAATATATTATGATTGATTGATTGATTGATTGATTGATTGATTGATGAATGTATGAATGATTGATTGAGTGAATGAGTCTTAATATACCATCAATGAATTCACACTCATATATATTCATCCAAGGACGTATTTTATCTCTATGTATCCCCTATGAATTGCAATAAATAGATGGCCTGGATTGATTGTTTGATTGATATCCAATGACCCCCTTCACACACATTTATTTGATCAATGGTCGCCAACACATTGAACGTGTTGAGCAACTGACCACCCAACCCCAATGACCCACTATTAATTAATGGTGGTTGTTTGATTGTCGTCCCTTAATGCGGTGTCCATGGATACAGGATTACGCAGCCACAACATCTAAACAAACACTCACACTCATTCATTCACATTGATTCACACATATATTCAACTCAACTACTACTAACAGTACTCATCCAATCAATGTTGTCCATGTCGACACTCATACACATACATACACACTTATACTAGTTCATTGCAATGAATATATATTGAGATGATGACTGTCGGGATATCGATATTAATACATACAAGTGAATTACTACCCTCTCTCTGCTACTTTGAACATCCAATTATATACATATAAACATATATCAATCGACTGGATGCAGTCAACAATAGTTTGGATGTATGAATGGACATCTCATTCGTTAATGACGACAGACAAACTGCAGTGAATCGATGATCGATGCCCGACTACACGTCTTTGACTCACATATTGTCGTCATACTTTAGGAGCAAGCAATAATAGATCACAACAATGAACTCTTGGAAGGTTCGTTGTTGTTAATTAATTAAGTTTACTTATTATACACTTGCTGTCTAACCATAATGAATTGCTCGTTGTAAGGTACCAACAGAGCATCCATGATTAGACATCTTAGTTCTCAACACCTGTTGCTCTGTAGGTTAGGTTGAGATAGAGCATGTCGATCACATCGGTGATGGTCACAATGCCGACTGGCTGTCCCTTCTCTGTCAAATAGACACGATGGATCTTCTTTTGGACAAACATGTCGAGCAACTCCGCCAGTTTGCCGTCTTGAGAACATGAGAATATGGGACGTTCTCCAAAGTAGTCCTTCAGCGGCAGTATCAACATGTCAAGGTTGTCATTGGCCTCCTTGATATCAATGATTGAGAAGTTGCCGACAATCCTATGGTCCTTGTCAACAACAGGCATACCATATATGTTCTTGGTATACAACTCCTTCAAAGCTTCAACTACTGACTTTGAGTTCTCGATGGAGTGCACCTTTGCAAAGTTATGATGTTGTTCTCCCTTGAAGATATCCTTGATTGGCTGCTCCTTGATTGATCCCAGTCTCTCAATCTAACAAGTATTAGTATGAACTCATTCTCTAGGTACATGAACATAACATAACTTAACATACATTATCCTTTATCCATTTGGCGAATGATATTTGAGTGATGACCTCAATCTGCTTCATCTCATTGAGGACAAAGGCAGAGTGAAGACCAGTGTTGAAGTACTTGAGCAACTCGGATATTGTTGAATTTCTATCCAAGATAGTGTATTGACTACGATCCAAGTCTCGAAGATAGACTTGCTTCTCCTTCATTCCAGAGGGTGGCAATGGTAGTTTATACAAGATATAGCCAAGGAAGTGGCGAATATCAAGTATACCTATGAACTGATTCCTATCCTTGTCGAATAATGGCGCTGACAATACCTTGGTAATGATATGGAATCCATCTTCAATTGGCATGTTTGGGTCCAATATATTTACACTCTGCATTTGAATATTTGCCTTATGCAGAGGCATTGATAATAACAAATCTGGAGGACTATTCAAAGAGGTACCAGAGCCCGACCTCTGAAGCATAGTCCTGGCATGCTGATCTGAATGTACTTGAGTTGACATTATTATTATTATTTTTTATTTCTATTTACTAATTGATTGTATGATTGCTTGAAAATAATTAATGATCCATCTCGCTGTCAATAAATTTATGTCTCTCGTCCCCTGCCAACAGTTGACTTGCAATGCCAATACACCTAATTCCACTCGTCTACACTTCACCTTCCCCTATGACTTCAAAAAATTACTTCATATTATTACTCCTTGTGGAAAGGATAAAAATGTCCTAATTTGTAAGTTTAAATAAAGTTGATAGAGTTGTTATTAGGTTGGCACTCTACTCTGATTCTGATAATGGAAATGGTTCAAAAAAGGAAATATATAGAATTAACATGTAATAATATGTGGAGTAAGGATAAGAGGGACAAGTCTCATTAATGGAGTGGACCCTTCCCAATAGTTATCTCAAAAGTTATCCTTTTTTAGAAAGTATGTGGTTGATGTCTGCATTGTTGTTGGTGTATGTGGGGTATTAATTTCCATATTTGGAACTTCTTCGTTATTTGTCTCTTTAGAGTTGCCGACTCGAGTTTAAATAAAATGGTGATAAAATCTTTGATTAAGTGCCCTGCAATTATTTGTGATCATTCTCTTTATTCTACACCCTCCCGACAAGATCAATGAATGATCCAACTCCTATATTCAAGTTGTCACTTCATACAAACACAAGGACCATTGCCTCAACACTTGATCACGTTATAAGTATTCAGATACAGACTTGATCGATCATCTCTCCAAGTTCTCAATCCAGACCTACAGAACTCAATCTCAAAAGTAGTAAATTTACAATAGTGCAGACCATCCAATATTGGTGGCGTTAGAGTGATCACTCAATTGTTCATTGAACAACTCAGACGGACTAGCAATGGAAGTAGTATAAGTTGCGTGTGGTGGTTCGAATCGGAAGGCCTTCCACCAATCACTTTGCAAGCCCTGTCCGTCAACTCGGCCTAATTCTAAACACGCCTTGCCGCGGCACCCATGTTGGTACTCAGCTGTCATTCTCCCATTGACAAGTTGGTGGGATGCGCACACCGTTTGTGATGCAAATCACTTGCAAATGGAGACCAGAGGCCATGGTTGGAGATGATGGGTGGTCTCTCAAGGTCTGGTCACAAGATGACAATCCAAACCCTTGATCTCGTCCAGACCCACCTCTATCCAAATCTCCAAACAGAACATATTAAATCATGTGTTTTAGAGATGATGGTTGGAAGTAACGGCTACAACAACTAAAGTCAATAAAACAACACAATGAAAGCAGGAAAGTGCCTAACATTTAAAAGCTCAATCGCGATGAGCGATGATGAACACCAAAACAGGTGGGTGATTTGATTTGGCAAGACCCAAACAGGTGCTGAGTGGCCCAGTTCTGATCACTTTTTTCGTTCAAAAGTAAAAACAACTCTAAATTTATCAAATTATCTGTCCATCAGAATGATCCAGATCCAAGGTGAATCATCTAAGAATAGTCGTCAGCTGGTTGAATCTCATTGTTTACCAGCCTATTTTCGTTTAAGTAGACTGATCACTCATACACCAAACACTCAACAACAATCAGCTGATCGATTGATTGTGTGTGATGGCTAATAGCCATGTATGTGTGAGGCGTGGGTCATGTGTGTGTTTGAGTACCCTGGCGACTAAGAGGACCTTACTTGGTGTCTGGCTGCCTATGGAATGGCGGTGCAGCGCCTACCACTTGGTTCGTGAGAGGTGATGAAACCAGTCTGGAGAGCGCGTGTGTGAGGGAGTGTGTGTTAAGGTACACGCTTACAACGACATCTTTCGCATTGTGATATACAGCTGAGTTAGAGAGAGAAAGAGAAAGAGAGACTGACACACACAACACGAGAACAACCACCAATAACCACAACCCTCAACCTCGTCCACAGCCTTCATTCATTCATTCCATAGCCAAGACCAGAACTAAACAGAAACAGAACATACAAACAAACAAACATTTGTTGTCTTTGAACGAACCGCAACTCACCTCACCGCATTCACTCACTCAAACAACTGTAACAACTAAACACATCAATCAATCATAACTCATTACCAACCAATAATAATACCAATACTAAAGAAGTAACAGTACAATCAATCAACCCCCCCAAGTAGAAGACTCTTGTTGTTCACATCGCACTCTAGAACGACAACAATCATCTCCAATAATACCAAATATATATAACATTTAGCTTGTATTGTAAGTTGACAAAAGACCTCACCTCACATCCATCCAACATATCCATCATTCGTTCAATCAGTCAGTCAATCAATTCTTTACATCGCCCGTCGTCTATCACACTTCACTTCCATCCATCCACTCATAGATTGAGTTGAGGTCTCACCTTACTTTGAAAGTAGGAAGTGAGACCCAATCATTCACTACCGCTCAACAACAATCATTCCAATCATTCTCTCACTGTTTACACCAATTCCCATCGCTTCGGCTGCGTACGGTCAACGCTACCATCACGATCAACCACAAAGGGGTGCACTTGATCAGGCTAACCTTTATTGACGATTGTCGTGGGTCCAGTGTTTGGGAAGATGATTGGGGGTGGATCAACACACACACAACAAATGATCACTGTATCTCGTTATGCACCACCACCAATCCCAGGCCATCACTGAGACCTCATTGGAGCCAACAACCAAACAGCCCAAAGACCATCATAATCACAAACAACCAAGGACCTCTTTGGTTGTCTCTTTCTCATTTTCTCTCTCTTTATGTGTGTCTGTGTGTGTACATCATCAACAACAACGTCAAATACACCAATAATGCACCAACAACAACAAACGGTGATTTAACAGTCTTGGTCACTTGTTGGACTGACCTTACTCACTTCACTCTGATTCATTCATTCCATTTATTCATTCATTCAATCAACATCAACATCAAAGCATTGCTCACAACCAACTCTATCTCTTTCACTTCCACCTCCACTCCCTTTGACCAAGATTCAAATCTTGGTCGACAACCCCCAATATCCACAACATCATCAACAACAACAATCTTTTTCTTGCCCTCCCTGTACACTACTGCCTTGCAAATTACCTTGGCCCCGATACTATTTGTAAGCTCACGCACTCTCAACAACAAAACATTCACTCTGCACACTTCATCTTTGTTTGTGTTCTTATAGTTTTAAAGGTTTGAGACTCCAGATTGTTTGGTTTGCAAACACATTCCTTTCAACATCTACTTATCTCACACAAACACAAAGACAAAGACATACGCACACAAGATATACACATAACAACATACACACCATTGTTGTCCAAAAAGCTAGCCAACCCACTTACTTGACAACCACATACACACATCTCAATTCAACTTAACTCACTCACTCCCTCTCACCACTCAACAACACAAACCACTACCACTACCAAACACATTCATTCATTCATTCATTCAAACACACACACGACCGTACAGTGTCCTTGAGAACAAGCAAACAAACAAACAAAGCTAACTCCTTCTTTGCAACACCTCTCACTCTCTCTTACACTTAACACTTACACACATAAAGATACACACAACAACATCAATTATTCATTCAAAATATATATATATATTTAATAACCACCTGTAGCTACAACAAAGAGAGAGACAGTACAGTTAAGCTCGGTTTTTTATTTTGATCGGTCCTCTTCATCAACAACATACATATATCTACATACCTAGATTATTATACATTATACATTATATATTTATATTATATATAATATTAACATACTTGTTATAATTAGATTATTATTTTCTTTCAACAAAACTTACAAAACAAACAACAGACAAAGCAAAGCAAAGCATAACAAATCAATCAAAAAATGAGATTCAAATGCTTTGGTTCAGAAGAGACGGAGGCATCCTCCAAGATCGACAGGATGATTGAGACTGACAGGAGAAAGTCGAGAAAGTTTGTAAAGTTGCTGCTCCTCGGTCCTGGTGAGTCGGGCAAGTCGACCATTTTCAAACAGATGAAGATCATCCAAGAAGATGGAGGATACTCAAGAGAGGAGCTGATGGAGTATCGCGCCTTTGTATATTCAAACTGTATAAGCCAAATGGAGGCATTGCTTACTGCCTCTGCAAAGTTAAATATTGAACTGGAGAAACCAGAGAACAAGGTATGTCACATATTTCCGAACAAACAAATATGATTGATAACATTCTAACATATCAATCCAATCAAACAGCAAAGAGCAGCCAATATATTAAGAAGGACGATTGGTAATGAACCATGGTTATTGCTGGCGGAGGACATCAAACACTTATGGGACGACCGGGGAATCAAAGACACATACGCTCAGAAGGATAAACATTTCCAACTGAATGACTCTGCATCCTAGTATGTATACAAGTGGTGAATTATTATTCCGCGGACAACAATGTAACAAATATTGACACATTCATACAAACAACAACAACAATTACAGCTTCTTTGATAATATAGAGAGATACATGAAGGAGGATTTCATCCCCAACGAGCAGGATGTCCTGAGATGCCGTGTCAGGACGACTGGTATTCAGGAGTCAGAGTTCACATTCGAGAAGATCAGATTGAAGATTGTCGATGTCGGTGGTCAGCGTTCACAGCGTCGCAAGTGGATTCACTGCTTCGACTGTGTGACTGCCGTGATCTTTGTTGCCGCCATGAGTGACTATGACCAAGTCCTGCGCGAGGACGAGACTGTCAACCGTACTCGTGAGTCACTTGCCCTGTTTAAAGAGATTGTCAACTGTGACTACTTCAAGGACACACCAATCGTACTCTTCCTGAACAAGAAAGATCTGTTCAAGGAGAAGTTGAAGAGAGTGCCACTGCAGTCGTGCTTCAGCGAGTACACCGGTCCCAACAAGTACAAGGACGCCGCCATGTTCATCCAATCACAATATCTAGCACAGGCACCATCCCCCCGAACAATTTACACACATGCAACATGTGCCGTCGACACTGAGAACATTAAGTTTGTATTTAAAGCTGTGAGGCAGACTATCCTAAGTCAAGCCTTGGAGCATTTCTAGCCGATCCTCCTCCACCTACCAATCACCTATATGACCTATTTGTCAAAAATAGGGAGTCGAATTTGCCCAGACACAACTGGCGACAAATGTCCAGTTGGCTGTCAGGGAATTGCAGATAAATTGCGTACACATTGATTGACAAATAAATCAATGGGATAGAATTTGGCAACCTAATCTATAGATAGTCATACAACCCAATAATATTAATCTTTTAATCAATCAATCAATCATTATATGATTGGTCAGATCATTATTTTCATTCATTCATTCATTTATTCTTACAATGGCTCAATCGATGATGGAAATGGTCATTATTCTTCCTTCCTTTGATTGATACATTCGGTCAATCAAATGAATCCACCAACAAGCATGGTAATTGTCAACGATAAATCCTACTACATCGACCGATCACCCCTTTGTCCACATCCGTCTTTATGATTGCTGACGTCAATGATAAAGTGTGTTGGTGTGTTTGTGAGAATGAGTGAACAACTACAACGTTTCGACAACAAGTAATTCTTTGATAATATAATAATATAATGTATTTAAAGGAGTCCATTATCACTTTTAAGAGTACACAATACAATTCAAACATAACCATCATAACAACTTTAAAGAATGCTATATAGTAAGTATGATGGTATCATTCCATCAATTAATATTATTACCGAACCTAACATTATTAAACTATCTACTTATTAGAATCAATCTCTTCCATCTCCAAGTTGACCAACACTACATCAATAGTGGACCACTCTTCAGTATCATCTGTTACCAGCATTGATGCCAACAATCAAACCTCTAATAATCTATCTTTTAGAATTGAAGCACCAAGTCTTCGTTTATTGAATCTAATCTGTATCAAGAACTTTGTTGCCACACTCTAGACCGCCAGTGATTGATTGTATTCAATCATATAATGTATTCCACTCTAATAAATATATAATAATTGACATCATTATTATCCATTAATCAGTATCTGTTTCATTGAGTAGAAATGACCCATAAACTATCACTTTGTCAAACACCACACTCGAATTTTTTTATTTTTGTTGATTTAATTTTAATTTCTGATTGCAGGAACGAACGAGGATGGGTGGCCTGAAAGCGAGTGTGTCTGAGTGCATGCATGTTTCGTGTGAAGAGGTCTCTCGGTAAACAAACAAGAGTGCTACATACAAACAGACAGATAGACATATATATTTATATCTTTATACATAAACAATATATATATAATTAAATATGGCAACTCACATTCTGTTTGAAACATCAACTGGTTACAACTTGTTCACCGTCAGTGGTGTGGAACAGATCCAGAATGCTCAGGTGCAAAAGTCGATGATGGACTTTGAGAAGTTCTCCAAGTGTGCCAAGTTCATTGGTAGCTTGCCATTCAAGTCGGCACATGACGCACTCGACAACATCAACTCGATCTCTGAAGGCATCGTCACAGACTCTCTCGAGACCTTCCTCACTCAAAACCTCAAGAAGGCCTCTGGTGCCATCCTCGGTGTCTCTGATAACAAGCTCGCTGCCTCCATTCAAGCAGCATGCTCAATCGGTTGTTTGGCCAATGCTCTCACTGCTGTATGTACATTCACTCAATCATCGTTTGATCAATCAATCATCACTCGTGTGATCACATGATCACGAATTCATTCAACTCAACTCAACGCAACTCGATCAAACAACATTGACAAACACTAACATACTCAATCACTCAATCACTCAATCACTCAATCAA
>NW_012236529.1:683994-715150 GCF_000787575.1 Acytostelium subglobosum LB1 | reverse complement strand
TCAATCACTCAATCAATCATTATCACAATCAATCTAAATCAATTACTCAAACAGGACATCATTCGTTGCATTAGATATCACATTAGCGACTTTATTAAGTTGAAGGATAGAGATCTTATTAAGGCACAACTTGGTCTGGGTCACAGTTACTCGAGATCAAAGGTAAAGTTCAACGTACACAAGGTGGACAATATGATCATTCAGGCCATCTGCACATTGGAGCAGATCGACAAGGATCTCAACACGTATCACATGAGAGTGCGCGAGTGGTACTCGTGGCATTTCCCCGAGATGATCAAGATCGTCAAGGAGAACATCCACTTTGCCCGTCTGATCAAGCTCATTCAGAACAAGACCGACATCAAGGAGAGCATGGTCGAGGACATTGCCAAGATCGTCGACGACGAGTCGCTCGCCAAGGACATCTACAACGCCGCCAAGGCTTCCATGGGCACTGACATCTCCACCATCGATCTCGAGTCCATCCTGTCGTTTGCCGATCGTGTCATCTCGATGCACGAGTACAGAGAGTCGCTGGAGCAGTATCTCACCAAGAAGATGCGCGACATTGCCCCCAACCTCCAGGCCCTCATTGGCGACCGTGTCGGTGCCAAGCTGATCTCGCGTGCCGGTTCCCTCACCAACCTTGCCAAGTACCCCGCCTCCACCATCCAGATTCTCGGTGCCGAGAAGGCTCTGTTCCGTGCCATGAAGGTCCGTGGCAAGACTCCCAAGTATGGTATCATTTACAACTCGTCCTTCATCAGCAAGGCCACACCAAAGAACAAGGGTAGAATCTCGAGATGTCTCGCCAACAAGGTGGCGTCGGCCACAAGAATCGATTGTTTCTCCGAGACCCCGACCGACAAGTTTGGTCTGTCGCTCAAGAAGCAGGTGGAGGATCGTCTGGAGTTCTTCAACACTGGTGTGTCGCCCAAGAGGAACCTCGACGTCATGAGAGAGGTCATCAAGGAGGTCGAGAAGGACTTTGGCATTGGCAGTGCCAGCACCACCCCATCAAAGAAGCGCTCGCTGGACGACAGCAAGTCTGAGAAGTCCTCAAAGAAGACCAAGAAGGAGTCCAAGAAGGAGGAGTCCGACGAGGAGATTGAGGAGGAGAAGCCAAAGGAGTCAAAGAAGTCATCAAAGAAGGCTGAGCCAAAGAAGGAGGAGACCAAGAAGTCCTCATCAAAGAAGGCAGCCGTCGAGTCTGAGGAGTCGGAGGAGGAGAAGGAGACCAAAAAGTCATCAAAGAAGGAGTCTTCAAAGAGAAAGGAGAGAGATGAGGACGCAATGGAGGTTGATGAGAAGCCAGCCGCCAAGTCAGAGAAGAAGTCAAAGAAGGCTGTTGAGGAGCCAAAGAAGGAGGAGAAGTCTACCAAAAAGTCATCATCAAAGAAGGAAGAGACCAAGGAGGAGACCAAGAAGTCATCATCAAAGAAGGCCGACAAGGAGGAGGAGGAGAAGAAGCCAAAGAAGTCCAAGAAGTAAGGACTGCCTTGGTTACCCTTTATACACACAAGCTTGTTAATATAACCTCTCGCACCGCATCGTATCGCCTCGTTCAAAGCAATAAAGCTCTATCTCTATCTAACGAATCAATCAATGTGATGATGATGATGCTTTAATGTACAGTGGTGAGTGTTGCCAGGCATCCGCCAACAACTATGATTGAATGATCCTTCAATCAAACAATGAGATCCTTTCTCAATTGTTGTTGCTTTCTCCTCTCCATAGAGTAGTTGGACAAGGGTAAGGACAAAGTCAAATGATGTGCCAGGTCCTTGACTGGTGACACAGTTGCCATCGACAACAACTCGTTGATCCTTTGATGCAACGGCTTTGTTGCCAAGCTTCTCCATGTGTGAAGGGTATGAAGTGGCCTTCTCATTCAACAGGTTGTGTTGAGCCAGTACAACAGCTGGTGAAGCGCATATCGCACCATACAATCTGTTTGATTCCTTCTGATTGTTGAGCAAAGTGATCAATGTGCTACACTTTGATAGATTATCAGCGCCGGGCATTCCACCTGGCAGTGTGACTACGTGCGTGTTCACAACGAATGAGTTAGTTAGTCTACTGTATAAAGTAGTTGGACCCTCGAGGATTGATTGGTTCAACGTACTTAGGTCCCATTGATGCTTGTTGTGAACATCCTTCAATAGTGCATCAGCCACAATCTTCATCTTCCTAGATGCCACTATCTGTTATGATGATGATGATGTTGAAACGTCAGCAACTCATTCAAACATTCATTCGTTGATAGATTGATAGATTGATGAATGATGGTAGACCTACTACGTACTTCCAAGTTATCAGAGACACTGGCCACAACAACATTGGCACCTGCACGGCGTAGAACGTCAATGATGATAGATGTCTCTATTTCCTCTGAGCCATCAGCGATTGGTACGAGTACATTCTTCAAAGTCATTGTGGTTGTCTTTCTATTTGTTGATGTTGTTGTTGTAAAACATGAATGACTTGAAACAACTGGTGCTGGTGCATTAATGTGACTTGACAACAACAATATAGATTCCTTATTAATATATCTTGACAATGATTGGAGCATAATTATGTCAATTATATTCAAACAAATGACAATTTTGGACTTCACCACCTTTAATAAATTAATATTACATCTTTGTTTCATTCCATTTCACTCTTATATATATAAATAATAATAATAATGGATAACTTACCATATTTAATAATAAATAATATATGTCAATATTTCAGACCTACCACTAAATTGGATCAACTTGAATTCTATTCTGATCTTTCTTGTTTATCATTTACATGTAAGAAACTATATCCAATTGTTCAAAAGATACTTATTCGATTTGAATCAACATTTTGTACAAAATGTAATTTAAGGGATATTACTTCATTTGATCCAGAAAAATTATCCCCTTCTATATCTGAATTATATATGGATAGATTCAAAGGTCCAATATCATTTGATAAACTTCCACCTTCACTAAGTTCAATATATTTTGGAAATTCTTTCCATCAACCTTTCAATCAATGGAAATTACCTCAAACTATTAAAATAATACATTTTGGACCATTTTTCTATCAAACTTTAGATACAGGTGTTTTACCTAATAGTATCAAAGAAGTTCATTTTTCTGGAAGGTATTATGGTATTCTGAACAAGGAGAATCTCCCATCCAACTTGGAGACCTTGGAGGCACTTGATATATCTCCAATTGGAATAGATGTCTTACCAAAAACTTTAAAATCAATTATTATTGGCAATGAAAATTTTTTTGATATGAATTTAGATATGATTGGATTCACAGTTGGATCATTTCCAAAGGGTCTTTCAACCCTCTATATAATTAGTGACAATTCAGATATAATACAAGGTGTCTTACCATCAACTTTGACATCCCTTTCAATCAAATATAGGAATGGTCATCGGGATCGAAATATACTATTGTCACCAGAAGTATTTCCTTTGGGTTTGAAACAACTCACAGTTTCTGATCATTTTGGATTCAACAAAATTTGGATACAATCACTTCCTCCTTTAATTGATAACTTGACTATCTCTATGAATCAAACTGCTGAAGGTGAGGATCAAATATTCCCTCCTTCTATGACATATCTCAATCTCTGTTTTAAAAGATATGAAGAATTAACAAATCAATTTCCTCCCACTCTAACTTCATTGGTATTCCAATATCATTCATCTTCTATATTTGAAAACAAAAGATTTCCACTAGGTTTATTACCAAACTCTTTGAGATCTCTAGTTTATCGTTCAAACTTAATACTTCAACCTTTTTCTCTTCCAAATCAACTCACCAGTTTATCAATCAAAGGTTATTACCATCACATTGGACTAAATGTTTTACCTACTTCAATTAGGACACTCATCATAGGACAACCATTTAATCAAGATATTCTTCCTGGAGTGCTCCCTGAAGGGCTAATATCTCTTACTTTACCTTCACAATATTCAAAGATATTTAGATATTGTCTACTTCCAAATTCAATTGAATACCTTGAAATATATGCCTTGGAAATTCCTATTGTTGCTTGCCTTCCAAATAATCTAAAGATATTGCGTTTAAATTGTAATAATACTGAGCAATTATTATTACTTCAATCCAAATTTGGTCTACAACAATTTGAAAGGATAAGTTTCTATTATTCAAGCTATGATGATATAGTTAGTATAATTGGAAGGATACCAGAATTTAGTTCAAAACCATTCATTTTGGAATTACCTTATTTTCATTTCAATAGACCAAGTAGTGATACAAAGCAATTAGCTACAAACTTGTTTAAAATGATCTCTAATAATCATATCTCAGAAATAGTTATACCTTATACTTTTGATAACAGTGGGTTATCATGTAAAAGAATTGACCAATCAACTTTAATGATTAGAATTAGAGATAAACATAATTATAATACTACTAAAGTATCATTTGTCAAAATTAATTAATTAGTTCAAATAAATAGTTTTAGTTATTTATTCTCATGCCCTGGTAGCAGCATGTTGTGCCATACCATCATCTGAACTACAATAGGTTGCCTTTGGATCTGTAGAGGGCGTCTTTTTGGTTGAGATGAACTTTTGGAATTGAGTATGGTTCTGTAGGATCTTCTCGCGACCTTCAATCTTTGACACATGATCGATCATCTTCTCCTCGAGCAACTGTCGCCTGACTTTGACAGTGTCGCCTTCGAACCACTTGCTGGACGACAGTGTCTTTAGCTTGATGAGCTCCTCCTCCACCTTGTTCAACTTTGTCATCTCCTCATCGATCCTGGCCTTTTGTGTAAATATGTCCATTCCAACACAGAACTCAATGTCTTCAACCATCTGCTTGAAGGCTGCATTGTATAGTGGTGAGTAGGCCGTTACAACTCGTTCGTTGTTGTGCGAGCTAAAGCCGAGGATGCCTGATGTGATGATGTTGTTCAATGCCGTTTCGTCACCGTTGAACACGTTGAACAGCAGGTCATCGTAGCTGACCAGCTTGGATTGCGCCACACGCTTGATCGTTTCCCACACTTGTGTCCTCGTCCATTTCAGTTGTACGCCACCCTTGCCCTTGTCATCGTCCTTTCTAGACAGACCGAATCCATCGGATCTGATGTCGCCTACTGCTCTGGCTACCATCGAGTTGAGTACTGCCCTGACAGGCTCGCCCGATGTCATGCGCTGTGAGAGGTAGTTGAGGTCTGAGTATCTTCCGCCCAGCGTATCAATGATTGAGGAGTACTCTCCTTCGCTAAGGTCTCTTCCCAATCTATGTCTAATATAGTTCTTTGCGCTGTTTGGTGGTACATCGCCCAAGTGAATTGTAAGAGACTGTCCGCCTCTGTTCTCCAAGTCTATGATTGGTCGCGAGGACATGCCTTGTTAGTTATATAATTGATCGATCGATTGATTAAATGATACATACACTTCTTTAGTACATCACCGGCGAATGGATCACTACTTATGAATACAACATGGGCATTGCCCTTGAGTGTGGTCGTGATGGACCACTGGATGACGGCGTCTGAGATGGCACGAGCCTTCTCCTTGCTCTCAATGGCGGAGATGGCACCAAAGAATCCATCAATGACAATCAATGGATAGGGGAAGGCTTGATGTGGATCCTCAGGGAAGGTGACGGCCTTCTCCTCCAGACACTGGTCCAGCAGCTTGAGGATGGTCTGCAGCTGGCCGGCAGTGGACTGGTGTAGGCCACCCTTGCCTGATGATGGCAGGACGGCGTCCATCCAGCCGAGTGCGTTGGTGTACAGACCGTACGATGGGAAGAAGCCAATGTCCTTGGACAGGTTCTCGATGAACTCCTCGTCAGAGCTGTTGACCTCTGCGCTGCAGTCCACCAACAGGGTGTTCTGACGACCCTCGAGAGTCTTGTCGATCAGACTTGACTTGCCGCTGCCCTTTGGCGCGCTGATCATCACAATAGAGTTGGGAGGGTAGTTGAAGTGCGAGTCGAGCAGCTTCTCCTCGTAACGTGTCTGCCACTCCTCGACCTCATCAAAGAAGAGCGGAGTGGACAGCGACTTGTTCATGTAGTACTTGCGCAATGGATCGAACAGGAACAATGTGATCAGTGTGGCCAACACACCAATCAGTGGGATCATGAACTTGGGATTGTTCGTTATAACATCTCTAATCTTTACAATGGTCTAAGGGTAGGGTAAGGGTAAGGGTTAGTGTCGGATGCGAGTAACATGAGGAATGATGGCGGGTGGTAGTCCATACTCTCATGCTCTCATATGTCATGATGAAGGTCGTGCCGAGGTCTGGGAAGTACTTGTTGTGCAGACAGTTCCTGGCTGCGATCGCGCCTTCCACCTTGGAGAACGCGACAAGTGTATACTTTTGTCCATCTAATAAATGATTGATTGATTGGATGTGCATGTTAGCGGCAAGTAGTGGATGAGATGCCTCATTAAAAGGTTACCTTTTGGAGTCTCTGTTGGCCGTTCGATATGTACAATGTGGCCATAGGGTCTCAACAATCTGAATATGTCGTCTACGTTGAGCTCGGCGCCCTTGCAATAGACTTTGAGTATGAATGATGGCAGTCTGTCGTCAATGTCCTCGACAAACGGTTGACCAAGCACGAGTATTGCGCGTGCGGGCGATGATGCCATGTGGAAGTGTGTGTCGGCGTCGACAAAACGCTGACTGAGCTCTGCTGCCAGCGACTCTATAGTCTCGCCCTCTGCCGGGTTCTTCTTGCGGAAGTGCACATAAGCGCCACCCTCCTTCAGTCGCTTCTCAATCGATATGACTTCAATGTCCTCTGGGAAGATGGCCATCAACTTCTGTGTGATTGGTATCTTGAACAGCAACGACCGGAAGTCCAGCCTTGATATCTTGATCGGGTACAAGTTGCTGACCCATAAGATGCCCTCGAGTTGATTCTAATGTATGATTAATTGATTGATCGGTCAGTCAGTGCACTGACAGATGTGATCGTCGCACATCACACTACCTAACATACCTTCCCCTTCTCATCCTGTAGCTGCTCTTGCGTGGAGGTGACTGTGTCTTGTAACTTCTTCTGGAGGTCTGTCTCCCATGATGGCGGTGTGTATACGTATCTTCGACCTGTTGTCGAGGACATCAATGATGATGATGAAGTGTTGTTAACATTGATCATTGTCAATGCAGGACATCTATGTATACTATGTACATCACGACCAAAGTGATGTCTTTGTAGAAGTGGTCGTACCAACAGTGGACATGACGTTGATGTTGTTGATGAGGATGATGAGCGTATGCTTCTCCATGCATTCAGTGTCCTGGACCAATGTACACTGTTGCTTGACTTGAGCATTGGTAATCTATCTGTATATGTATGTTAAATGTTATATGTATTTGTATGAATGTGTGATCAATCAATGACAAATGAAACAATCAATCAACTTCATCATGATGTCACCGCGAAATTGTGGGCAATCAACCATTCGCGATTCGTCATCTTGGAGATCATCATACTCAATATATGTTAGTCTTTGTACAATGATGGGTTTATTAACATGAAGCCAATGGAGGCTGACAAGAGAGAGTGAGATGTGGACACATGATGATACATGGGTTGGGGATTATTCCAACCAACTTGGTTGATTGAATGATTGAAGGAATGAATGAGATGTATCTACATGACAATCTCTGGTGTCTCGATGGATGATGTGATTGACTTGTGCGGAAGTATCTTGCCACCATTGACATAGAGTTCGTCGGCAATGTGTACATCCTTGCCAAGTACAGAGTTATTCTCCATTCGTACCCAGCTGCCAATGGTCGACTCCCATCCAATGATCGATGACTTGACCCAACTGTTCTTGCCAATAGTTGCACCAGCCAGCACGGTAGTGTTGATAAGTCGTGCACCCTCCTCTACAGTGCAATGTGGTCCAATAGTAACATTTGGTCCAATTAGACAACCGGGCTTAATGGTTGCCGTTGGATCGATCAACACTGGACTGATGATGCCCTGGCCTGATGACAACACCTCTGGTGTCTTTTGTTTGAGTGAGTTCAAATACAATCCCATACCAAGCAAGAAGTCCTTTGGTTGACCCACGTCCATCCAGAAGCCCTCCAATGGCATGCAGTACAATTGTCCATCCTCTGCCATCTTTGGGAATATCTCCTTCTCAATCGATGTAGGTTTGGGCTAAGGATAGATTCACAAGGTAGTTGTTGTTAGTCACTGTGATCAATCAATCGATGGATCAATCAAACATACTTGGATTCTATCAAGGATTGATGAGTTGAATATGTATATACCAGCATTGATCTTGTTACCAACGTATTGTTGTGGCTTCTCGACGAAGCGTTGAATGCTTCCATCTTCCTCTTTGTACACGACCACTCCATATTTGGAGGGCTCCTCCACTTTGGTCACCATGATAGTTCCCTCCTTACCATGTGCCTTGTGATAAGCCAACAAGTCAGCGAATGGGAAGTCACATATTATATCACTATTCAACACAAAGAATGGTTGACCATCATTAAGTAACTCACGGGCCAATGCCAAAGGTCCAGCAGTTCCCAACGGTGTAGTCTCATGTGAGTATGATATCTTGATACCAAGCTAATGATGTTCATTCATTCAATGTTAGTGATTGATTGATTGAATGATTGAATGAGATAAGGTACCTTTTGTGCATAAGGCTCAAGATATGCAGACATTAGTTGAGGTCTGTAGTTGACTGCTAGGACAACTTCATTGACGCCAATCTTGCATAGTGCTTCGATCTGGTGTAGGATCATTGCCTTGTTTGCAAACTCGACGATTGGCTTTGGAACAGACAATGTGAGTGGTCTCAAACGAGTACCAAATCCACCAACAAGTATCAATGCTTTCATTCTATCTATCTATATCTAATTAATTATTAATATTACTATTATTCTTTGTTGTTATTATTATTTATGATATATGTGTGTGGATAATAATAATAGTTAGTTATTTATTTATGTTTATGTATTTAAGTATGTGTTACCAACATCACTTTTTCTCTTCACTCCCTCATTCAACGTTGAAATTTCAGCCTAGCTGGTGAAGAAGCTCAATATAAGTTGTGGGCAACTACCTCTAAAGGTTGTAGTTTAGCCCATCGACTCACATCTTATTACAAGTTAGACAGCGCGGTGGTTTATTTGAACTTGCCGTTCACACACACTATGTCATGGCAATATGAACCCCAACAAGACCATCTTTGGTCCGATCTTGATATGGTTAATAATAAAAAAATATCTTACAAGCGGCTAATAAGAACTTCATAATGTAACTGTTGTTTTGATTGGTTGATTGGAATGGGGTGTGTGTTTGAACAGTTCATTATTATCTCTGTCTCTTCATTGGGGTTCATTATTTCATTCAATCATCATAGTAGATACTTACATTCATTATAAACAGACACATAATATACTTTGACTGATTGATTGACTGAAAGACTGACCTTGACTCAAACATGGATGACTACCATGTTATGGAGTTGATTGGTGAGGGTAGCTATGGAAGAGTTTATAAAGTATGATTGCATTGATTGATTGAATGGATGATTGAATGATTGATTGATTGATGGATACTAACAATGAATGATTCAATCAATCATGTTAATGTAGTGTCGAAAGAAGTATACTTCATTGATATATGCTATCAAATGTATATCAAAGAGTGGCAAACAGGAGAAGGATATAAAGAGTCTAAGACAAGAGATTGATATATTGAAGAAACTATCACATCCCAACATCATACAGCTAGTCGACTCCTTCGAGACATCAAACGAGTTCTGTGTAATAACAGAGTATGCTCAAGTATGTGATCATTCATTCATTGGAATGATTCCAATCAATCACTAACTCACTCAATCATTCATTCTAGGGAGACTTATATAGGATCATAAAGGAGGATAAGATATTACCTGAACCATTCATACAGAAGGTGGCCGCTCAGATATTGCTGGCATTGCATTATCTTCATTCAAATAGGATTATACATCGCGATATTAAACCTCAGAATATATTGATTGGATGCGATGGCGCCATGAAGTTATGTGACTTTGGCTTTGCAAAGTTCATAGGCGGACCAAGTGCCAACACGCCAATGTCAACGACGATCAAAGGCACGCCACTATATCTGGCGCCAGAGGTGGTGCAAGAGACACCCTACGACAACAGGGCTGACCTCTGGTCGTTTGGAATCATCCTGTACGAGTTGTACGCGGGACATCCACCATGGTCCTCAACCAACCTCTACTCACTCGTGCAGCTGATTGTCAACTCGTCTCTGAAGCTGCCTGCCACACTGCACCCACAATCAGACTTTGCCTCGCTGCTGCAAGGGCTGCTCGCGAAGGATCCAGAGGAGCGACTGAACTGGCCCGACCTGCTGCGACACCCATTCATCGCGGGCGCACTAGCATTGCCCACCTCCCCCATCAATCAATCTCAACCATCGTCCTATCGCAGGAACAGGCGTGGTGGCAGCGGCAATGGTATCCCAATGCCCTCTTCAGGCAGTCCCCTCATCATCTCGACCGAGGCGTCATTGCCCTCACCCGACATGTTCAGCATCTCAAACACACGATCATCACCAAAGATAGTGCCATACCTAGGAATGAAGCCTATTTCTGTTGTGGACACATCGCAGCAACAGCAACAGCAACAGCCATATCAACAGCAACCATATACATCCCCGACTGTGCAGTCGGTTGGAGCAGCATCTCCTGGCAAGGTGACGCGACCACAGACACCTCAGGTCATGCTGAACAACAACAACCCGAGTATTGTGGTCAATCCGATCAGCACACCAACATCGCGAGGACAGGACAAGAGTAGATACACACCGAGCCCAAGCGGCATGCGTCCAATGACACCGGTGGTCGTGATCAATCGACCGCCCACGCCCTCCAAGACCAACTTCTCATCCTATCTCCCGCCAAACATGGCGCCCATGGTCATACGCAGTCCCCCCACAACGCCCTCGGGCGTCAACCTCGATCGATTCGACCTGGAGTCGCCCGTGGACAACATTGACAGCACAGATTACTGGCAGCAACAAGAGAACAAGTCGGCAAACAATGAGCAGGGCGCGTCAATGCTCAGACGTGACCGTCTTTTCTTGCAGAAGCTACTCAATCACATACAGTGGGCGCACTCATCGCACTATGCCGATTTGCTACAGCCCATCCTTCTGCCCATTCTCAAGACTCTTTCCAACATTCTCACACATGGCAAGCTCAACTATCGACCACCCTCTGGCAGCGCCCCGCCGCCACTGTCGCCGCCATCCACACCGCCTTCCCTTCCCCCAACACCAGCCTCATCAAGCAATGTCGAGCTGCTATTCAAACGAACATTCTTCACCGCCTTTGTCAATCTGCTGTCACACCTACTCATCGATCTAAACAATAGCGTAGGACCAAACTGCAGCACGCGTATCAATCTCCAGCTTCAACAGGATCTACTGCGGGAGTGTCTTGGATGTCTGGCACTTCTCCTGCAGCAATCGCCACCTTTGGCCACATCACAGATGGTCAGCGTCAACTACCCTTCATCGCCATCATCCGCACTCATAGCCTTTCAATTCCCTCCACAGTCTCGCAAGTCCTCTGCCTCATCCAATCACTCATCCACCTCATTGCTACTCTCAATCTTCAATCACATGACCAAGAACATCGAACAGTTCGACAGATCTAACAAGTGTGCCATCATCAATGTATGTTCCTTTCCCAGCCCTCCTTGCCTGCCCTCACTCACTCACTCACTCAATCAATCAATCAATCATTTAGTTGCTGTCCACATTCTTTAGAAAGATTGGCGAATCACCTACACATCTCAGCGACTTGTACAAGAGGATAATGGATAACACTGACATACTGCGTTATGTTTGCAACTACTTTGTACAGCTTGTCGAGACGAATAGTTTAGCCAGCTTGAGTATCAGTGATGTAAAGTTAAACAATGACGATGACACTGTGTTCATGTCATTGCTACAATGCTTGGTATCATTCCTGTTCACCTCCCCGACCAACATCTACGAGTTCCCACTCGGTGCCTACCGTGTCACATCATCGATGACTCCCAATCAGAACACATTGATCTATCAGACGGCATGCAACATCATTGGCGACACACTTGCAAAGGAGGAGATGATCCACTGGCTCTACGACTCACTGTCCATGAGAGAGGACGCTCGATACTACATCCTACAACTGTTCCTACATTGTAGTCGCGCGTCCAGCTCATTCGCTGAACTGATCAATCGTGAAGAACGTTCAATCCTTGCGCAACTATCACCGCCCAATGTAGACAGGGCCAAGCACTCACTGTTCTACTACCTTGAGTATCCATTGACACTCTCGACCTCTTCATTAGCGCCCACCCATACACCAGCGACCATTCAATCATTGGTCCTGCTCTCACTGGGGACCATATTGATGCAGATACCAGACACTGTCGAATGGATAATCAGATACAGCCTGGAGACCATCCTATCCAGGTACTTTGTCTCGGCAGACTTGGTGTTATCGTCATGCGCCTCATACTTTATCGGCTCGTTCCTTACAGAGTCCATCAACATTGAGAAGAACGATGCAATTGCCAACATGGAGCAGCTGACCAACGCCATCAACACCGTATCCGCTGTCATTCCAATCAAGAACATCAGGAAGTTGTTTGGCTCCAAGCGCGTCGAAGGAAGCACCCTAAGGGACATCGAGGGAGGCTGCATGGGCCGACCCTATCTTGGAATGCTTGATGGATGTGCCTGCATCCTGCTGCGACTGATCAAGAGAGTAAGTATAAAGATGAGACTAGACATGGAATCATTCCACTTACTAACTCAATCAATCAAACAAAGAATGATCAAACATTCTTGGAAGACCTTTTAGAGTCTGGAGTATGGGAGACACTGTGCCATCAGATCAATAACTTAACGAGCGAGTTTGAGTTGTCGCCAATGGGATTGGTGTATTGTCTGAGGGTGGTGTATGAGGTGTTGCGCAAGAGCAGCTCACATATAAGCTACTTGGTCAAAAACAATCTGTTGGTATCACTTTGTAGTCACCTGCAACCAATGCATCTGGACAAGCTGAAGGAGTGGCCATCGATCCAATCTGGTGGCTCAAACGGCCTGTGCTCACTAGTATCTCAGATCATCTTTATACTCTATCTGCCCGACGCCAAGAACAACAACAACAGCAGTAGTGCACATCAGCAACAATCCAATGCTCCACTATTTGAACTGATCAGACACATCATGTTTGAGTACGAACTCATCAAGAACATGATCCTACTGCTGCCTCAACTGCCCATGGAGTTGGTCGAGCTCCCACTAGGACTTCTCTCCACTCTCATCCTGGAAGACCCTCAATTCGCCCAGCAATATGTGGACAATGGTGGACTGGAGCCACAGATCATTGGACTATTACTCAACACTGATAGGTATGGATTACAAGTTATCATTCGACTGATTGATCGATCGATCACTGACCCTCCTCAAACCATCAGGAATCCAATTGTTATAATTGTAGACACATTGTTAATACTTAGTCAATTGGCACGTCTGTCAATAGACTACCATCGACTGCTGCACAAGTCTGACTTCTACTTCTGGCTCGGTCGTCTACTAAGCCACAATGACCCCAGCGTTCGTTCCAAGACCTGTAACCTCATTGGCAACCTGTTCAAATATAACTCATACTTCTATAAGCCAATACAGTCGTATGTATCACTCTCTCCGTCCCCTTCATCGCCAAACTAACCACATCAATCCGCCATACAATAGGAGTGGAGTGATACCGATACTGATCGATAGATGTAGCGACATTGACTCGAACACACGCAAGTTTGCATGCTTTGCCATTGGTAATGCTGCCTTCCACTCGGACGAGCTGTATAGGGACTTGGAGCCATGTATAGAGTCACTCAACATGATACTGTCTGATGAGATGGAGGAGGAGAAGACGAGGTCGAACGTGGCTGGTGCACTTGGTAACTTGGTTAGGAATTCAAACTACCTGTGTCAACACTTTATCAATAGTGATACGATGGGTATCATGCTGGAACAACTTGGCAGCAGGGCATTGACAAAGAACCTACTGTTCTCCCTTGGGAACTTCTGTGCCTATGAAGAGTGTCGACATTCTCTTGCCACAAAGTACCGTGTAATGGATATCCTATCACGACTTCAAGTGGATCAATCCTCTATGAAGTATCTACAGCGACTAAAGAACACGTTCAACTAAAGTTAGTTGTGATGGACGTTGTTATTGTATACAATCCTTCCTTCATTATGTTGTTTTTGATTGATTTGATTGGAATGATTCCAGAGAGCCAAAAAGTGATTGACCAAGTTTTCCAAACAATGGCCTCCTCACAGTGATCACTCAATCAAACTTTCAATCTTTCAATCTTACATCTTAAGATAAATAATAATAATAGTAATAACAATGTATACTACATCTAACTTGTTGATCTTGTTTTCTTGTCTGTCATTGGCCATTGTGTCCTCAGCCTACCAAACAGCACCAGCCAGCTTCAATGTGCTCTTCACAACTACCAAAGGTATGCTTAACAACCAACGATCATGTCAACGAATGAATGAATGTTACTAACAACAACACAAACAACAACAGGATCATTCAACCTCTATGTGAATAGATCATGGGCACCTAATGGAGCTGATCACTTTTATCAGTTGGTTCAATCAGAGTACTACAATGAGAACGCATTCTTTAGAGTGATTCAGTCACCTACACCATTCGTTGCGCAATGGGGCATCAGCGGATCACCAGAGATTAGTGAGAAGTGGAACATCACCATACCCGACGACCCCATCTTCCAATCGAACTTGCCCGGCACCGTCACATACGCCGCCGAGATGAATGGCACCATGGCCTGTTGCCGCACCACTCAACTCTTTATCAACTATGTCAACAACTCGCGACTCGATGCCATGGGCTTCGTGCCATTCGGCATCATCACCAAGGGATTCAACGTCACAATGGACTTCTACTCTGGCTATGGTGAGGAACCTGATCAAACAGAGATCTACAGCGAGGGCAACCCATACTTAGAGAAGAACTTCCCACTCTTGGACTACATCGTCACTGCCAATGTTGTTTAATCAATGAATGAATCTCAAGCATGTCTTGATGCTCGTTTACTCTTCGACTTGTGGATGATCATTCTCTCGCTCTTGCTCTTACTCAGCTTGATCTTGCTCTGACACAGTCTCAGTGTCAATGGCAGTCGTCGTTGTCGCGGTAGTCGTATAGGGAGTTGTTGTCGAAGGTACTACCATGTAGGAATGGAGATACTGTGAAAAGTGTTGAGTCTGGAGAAGGTGCGCCACGAACTGCTTGTAGGGAGGCTGTACACCTTCCATGAACTTGGACTTGAGTTCCTCGATCTTTAGACTGTCCTCAGCGATCTCCTCAGTGACCACAAAGCCACTCTGTATCGTGTCGACCAGCCACTTTACATAACCATTAATCGAATTGAATATTCTCTGTGTAACCTCCATCTGCAATGGAGTCCTCTTGATTGGATTATCGATCAATGTATCGTCCTGCCTACTCCTCAACAGGTTATAATCCTGGGTAATGTCGTCCAAACTAGTGAGGACGGTGAGGTATGGAGTTGTTAGAAAGTCTGGCACATTCCAATCAATCATTCCAATCATTCAAACATACAGTATGTCTAAACATGGTAGGTCTGGAGGCTGTATGCATTCGTTAAAGTTGATTGTGTCCTCTTTGATATCGACTATTAGACCCTCAAAGGTCTGTTTCCTCAACACTTGGACACCTGCCAGGAATGGAACTGGTGCCTCGAGATAGTCCACCAAAGCCTGTGGCAAAACCGGCACAAACAGACCCTGCCATTTAAATGGATGCATCATCGAGTGCATTGATAGACTGTGGCCATAAGAGCATTATTATTATATCCATCCTCTAACTTGTTGAGTAACATACCAAATTGTAGATAATAGAGATAGATCATCACAGACAAAGACAACTCTTTGTTCCAGGAGTATCGCACTCAACAATGTTGTGATGGTCTTTAGGCTAAGACTTGTGAGCAATGATAGCATTCCCCATTCAATGATATACTTTGAATGTACTTCGTCAATGTTGTTACCAACCTATGATTGATTGAATGATTGAATGAGTGAGTGATTGTCCATGGAGTGATCATGACTAGGATTGACACATACTGGTAGTGTGTACTCCCTCATGAATGTCTCACCAGGGAATGTGAACTTGAGTTGCTCTCCAGATGATGAAAGACATGTCTGCTCCATGTAGTATTGCAGCACATCCAGTAAGTTATTCTTATCCAATATGTTACTGAAGCTCTTTAACTCCTTATCAATCTCTTGTGATCTTGTCAATATCGGTAATCCATTCGCGTCCAATGTAGGACTGAGCAATGTCTTGTTGTCCTTGTTGTTTCTTGCACGAACATTATCCTTCTTCTCATTGAGCTCTGATGAACATAGTTCTCTTGTAACTGTTATCAATCTATCCTGTGCCAACAGGTATACCAATGCATCAAAGTGTGCTTGGAACAGTGGCAGCTTGGAAAGGAAACAATAGCCTGCACGTGGACGAGAACGATTGATTGATGAGGTCAGCTGACACTGTCATATGACTCAATCATGTAACTTAGACTTACTCCTTTGGATAGCAATGTAGATTGGCTTCTTCTCCAGTGAATGTGACTTGTCGTGGAAGAAGTTGGGGATAGTGTTTAGGAGCTCGGGCTTGGTAATGCAGATGCCATAGAGTGGTGGATCGCCAGTGAGAATGAATGTGTAGAAGTGTTCACGTGAATGAAGATATTGTTGTCCAAATAGTAGTTCATTTAGGCTTGAACAAGATGGTGTACGTTTGATCAAGAATGGTGATATTCCATTTGGAAAGCAGAACTCATGTGCTTTGGGTGGTACACTAAGATTGATTGATTGATTGATCGATGTAAGAGAGTGAGTGATTGAGGTGATCGATCGAGTTGTACAACATACGGTCTGTTGGGAGGATAATAGAATAGAAGCTCAGGTTTGTGTATGTTGCCAATCCTAGGAAGACTCTTGGAGTTGTTGGATAGTCCAACTACAATGAAGTGTTCAAACAATTGTTGTGGAATGTTGGCTATCTTGTTTGCAAGTGACCTGGTTCCAATTGATATACTATAATAATCATTATTATTATTACTATTGACAATACTGTCTTCATCATCATCATGGTCGTTATGTTCTTTGATCAACAATTCATATGATCGTTTATGTTTGGATTCTTGGATCATCTCTGGCGTCGTTGATTCATTAAGTGTTGTAGAATTAAGTAATTGAGTTGTTGATTTAAGATTGTCTTTGTACATGTCCATTATTGCTAATGATGGATCTGAGCGATCATTCATTGATTCCTTAGATATCAGTGTTACATCACTGATGCCACTGAGTTTGGTCGTGTTGCCAATGGTTCCATCATGTTCATGTTGTTGTTGGTCTTGTTGCATCAAAAGGAGTCCAGACTAAACTTATTTGGTATTGATGTATACTTAAATTGAATGTATGAATGAATGAAAGAATGAATGCAACTCGAGTTTAGTATTAACATGTGGTTGTTATTCAAACACACACTTGGGGCACATGTTACTGTTAATCATTCAAGCACACTGATAGAGATAATTATTGGGAACTTCCAACACCTGACCCAGGCAACACAACTTCTTTTATTCTACTTTACCCCCACCATCTTCACACACCACCCACACTCAACCACCACAACAAACACCAAACAAACAAACACACATACACAACATCCCATCCCATTCATCGGTCCCTCCCTCCATCCTTACCTATCTAATCTCATAAGATCATCGAACAACAATCGTGTATTCGTGTGTAGAGGCCAACATCACCTTATTCGGACTTAGACTTGTCCCATCAACTTTGGATCTGGCTCTGAACGAACGCATCAAACATAACCAACAACTATTTTTAGAATTGACGGTCATCACCTTTGATCTATTCATTCATTCATTCATTCAATTTATTGATCATTCATTCAACTTCACCACCTTTGTGTCATTCATTCAAATATTATATTATATTATCAATATTAATTAATCTTTAACTTTGCGCGCGGTTCATTCATTCATTAACTCATTTCATTCATTCATTCATTTCACTCATTCAACTCAATCAATCAACTCGAAAGGTATGAATGAATGATGAACGCCAACAGCAATGACGAACTGGGTGCCAACGGCACCACTGCAGCCTACCTCTTCAAGAACAATGATGATCTGGGCTCATTAAACGATGACTATGGCCTTGCTGATCTAGACAATGAGTTCAACAGTATCGATGGCGGCAACAACAACAACATCAACAACACTGCCAACGATAACAACAATAGCAGTAATATCAATAATAATATAAACAGTAATAACGTATCACCTACAATAGTTGCAACAACATCATCATTAGATCAATCAAATGCTATCAATATCAATAACAACAATATGTTCCTCAAGCAACAGCAGCAGCATCAGCAGCAGGATACATCAACTGATGATGTACAACAACATCAACAATCAATGAGTACTCCTCCACATAGTACTATATCACCAACATCAGATAACAAACAACTACAACAACAACAACAACATAATATTTATACAAATACACCTCCACAGCAACAACAACAACAACATACTCCCACTACTACTACTACTATTGTATCAACTAGTTCACCATCACCTACACTTTCCTCAACAACAAACAACACATACATAGCTCAGCAACAACCTTCACCAATACCTCAACAACATCAACAACAACAGCATCTGCTACCAAATGCAACAGGCTCACCATCTCAACAACAACAACCTCAGACACCGACCACGCCTCAAGTATCCACGCCGATCACTTCGACACCAACACAACAACCAACATTCTCTCAATACCCACAGTACTCTCAGCCGCCTCCTCAGCTCCCAGTGCCTCTGCCCGTTCAGCAGCCACAGGCAAAGCCCATGCCAGTGCCCGTGCCAGTGCCCGTGCAGCAACAGCCGCAACAGCCCCAACAGCAGACGCAGGGTATCTATGCTCCGGTACCAATCCAAACACCGCCACAGCAGAGTCAGCAACCACAGCAGCCTCAGAACATCCCACCAATGCCTACACAGCAGCCGATGCAAAAGATGATGGGCACACCAATGAGCGCGGTCGTTGGATCACCCGCACAACCCGTGCCACACTCACCTGGCGTGCAGAACATCAATCAGCTGGTCAATAGCAATCTGCAGTACCTCCAACAGCAACAACATCAGCAACAGCAGCAACAGCAACAGCAAGCGAGAATGCAGATGCCCCAGCAGGTACAGGTGCAACAGCAACCAACGGGCGTGCCAGCCATGCATCAGGCCGCCTTCCAGACCCCTCCCAACGCGTTGCCGCCTCAGCTACAGCAGTACCAACCCAGTCAGATACCTCAGACATTGACAGCGGGCGGCATGTCCTTTGGACAGCCTCAGCATCTCGGCACGCCACAGATCGCCCAACACATCCAACAGATATATACGACGCAGCAACAGCAAATTCAGTTGCAACAACAACAACAACAACAACAACAGCCTGGCGTTGGACAGATCAATCCGCAGATGCAACAATCACTGCAACCGGGTCAGCTGCAACAGGGTCTGCAACAAGGCATGCAACAGGGCATGCAGCAGGGTCAACCTCAGATCCCACCACAGTTCCAGCAACAACATCAACTGCAGCAACAGCAACAACATCAACTACAACAACAACAACAAAACAACAGAACTTTCGCACAGGCACCCTCTGCCCTGCCTCTGCCCTCTTCGTTGACACAGGGCAACAACAATGTAGTCCAACAACCACCCGCCTTCCAGACTCCAGCCACGATGGCAGGAGGCGTTATTCAGCAGCAGCAGCAGCCACAACCGATGATCCATCAAGCCAAGACATATCCACAGCAACAGCTTCCACTTCAGCAACAGCAACAACCACTTCAGCCACAGACAATGATGGCCAAGCCCCCTCAGATGATACCAATGGGCGGTGGCTACCAGATGGTGCCACCGGGCACCGCGCCAATGCCATTCCCCATGCAGCCAACATCAATGCCGATGCAGCCAATGTTTGCTCAACCTCCACCACAGCTTCAGCATCCTCATCTGCCGCCTCAGCAACAGCAGCCACAACTACCACCGCCACAGACTCATCAGCAGCCACATTCGACAAGCGCACCTGAGGAGAGCTCAAAGAAGAAGAGAAAGACTGATAACAAGAAGGATAAGGAAAGCGAGTTACTTAAAAAGAAGTAAGTTTTGGTTAGTGACATGAGCATGATCATTGATCAGTTTACTGACCTCCCCTAACCAAAGATACACAGAGGCATTGAATGAGAGAAAGATGGCCACTGATCCAGACTACAAAACATCATTCCAGTCGATGGATGATGTTAAGCAACGATTGGGATGCTTCCAGGTGTTCTCGACGATTGAACAGAACATGGTGTCAGAGGAGAAGTGCAAGTTGCTGCGGGCAGAGACATTGGCCAACGTCAACAAGTTCATCCAATCGATACACAAATTCTCGGAGAAGCAGATCAAGGAGTCGTCTGGCTATCGTGATGAGTTCATCGTGCTCGACAGACTGTTGCTACGCGACTGGACCGAGTATATTCAATTACGCAATCAAGCTAGAATGCAAGAACAACAACTACTACTGCAACAACAACAACAAAAACAACAACAAGCCAATCAACTACAACTACAACAACAACAACAACAACAACCTGGTGGAGCATTCCCCAATGTACATTCGACACCTCTGTTACCAAATGGAATGAACAACTCCACTCCTCCTTCACTCACTGGCGCAGCGAACTCCTCGCAGCCTCCACCACAATCTCAACCGCCACTACAACTCCAGACCTCTCCGTCAGTGACTGCGGCTACACCGTCCACCACGATCCAGGCAGCAACAGTCCAACAACATTGATACGATACATACATCTCATCACGCATGCGAGTAATAAAGACAACAACCATTGTGAATATAATAATAGGCTGAGCTAGCTGGAAATACAAGGACATCCTTATATGTTATTAAATATAAGATGGGTAGAGTTGCGCAGGTTGCTGTTGCTGTTGATGCTGATGCTGCACTTGTTGGTGTTGCATCACTTGATGTTGCTGTTGCTGCTGTTGTTGTTGCTGTTGGAGATGTTGTTGATTATGATAGTGCAATTGCTGCTGTTGCTGTACATGTTGATCGTAGGCCAACTGCAACTGTTGGTGAATCTTCTTAATGGTGGCGCGAATCATGAACTGCTCGCGACTCAGTGATCGAATGTTCTTCAAGTACTCTTCCAGTGTGATGCGGTTGGTGTGCAGCGCCTTGTCAAGATAGTAGAGCGCGTCCTCGATCGTCTGGTCCTCAGAGACCAGCGAGAGAAGCTGTCGCGATAGGGGCTCCTTGGGCGAGCAGTGTTCGTCAATATCAATGTCATTCTCGCTCTTGTCGTTCTCCTTGATCCACTCGTCCAACTGCTCGACCTTTTGCTTGGTGCTCTCAATCAAAGAGCCATAGTACTTGAGGTCGTCCGAGTGTATCTCAATGTCCTGGCTCAGCTTGTTCGTCTGGTCGCTCAGGGTTTCGTTCTCGTTGAGTGCCACCTCTATGTCCTTTGTGGTCGTCTCGTAGTAGAGTGACAGCATGATCTGCAGCTTCTCGACACACTCCTCCAACGCCCTGTCTCGCTCAGCCTTCTCCTTTGCCGCCAGCTGCTGCTCCTGCTTCTGCTTCTGCTGCTGCTCCAACAACTCCTGCTGCTTCTGCTGCTGCTCCAACTGTCTCTGCTGCTGCTCCTGTTGTTGCTTCTTTTGTTGCTCGGCCTGTGCTGCGAGCAACTGTGCGTTGACTGGTGACGTGCTCAATGGTGAGCTGTTCTTTGGTGATGCCTGAGAGATGGACTCGGCGTATGTAGGTGGTGGGACGTCCCAATTGGTGCTCTGTCTTGTTCCGTATGCTGGAGGTCCAGTCATAGGTATTCCTCCACTTCCTCCTCCACCACCTGCTTGAGTGTGTGTTGGTGATTGTTGTTTCAGTTGTTGTTGCTGTTGCTGTTGCTGTTGTTGCTGTTGTTGCTGTTGTTTGGATGTGAGAGGTGGATAATAACTGAATGTATCACAAAGGAATTTGATACATTGTGAAACAGTCGATGACCAATTCCACTGTGACATGTACTGATGATGACATAGACCCGACTCGCCCACCTGAGGATGACCTGTTACAACTACCATATCAGGTGTCGGTTCCAAATATATCGATGGTGGAGCGAATGGATAGCTCTCTGGTATCCAAACCACAACCGGTAGATGATAAGTGACCTGTTGATATACAATTGGTATAGTACCAGACATATACATCAATGTAATTGGTTGATTATTTCGATCTACGTAATAATGAGATAGATGTTAGACGCTCATTCATTCATTCATTCAATGAACAAGATAACATACAAGAGTTGCCAATACCAGGCATCAAGTTTGGGAAGAATCTGAATACATCTGCCAAGTCATTCCTTACACGACCTGGATCTCTGTATAATACATGTCTAAAGTATGTTGTAATTGTATTTATCTTATCATTTATATTGTTATTCATCATTTCTGTTTATGTTTGTTATGTTACTGTTGTTTATTACTGTTGTTAATGTTATATATATTAAGAGATAATGAGATAATTATAAATACAAGTTATACATAATAATAATAATGATAACAATAACAAGGGGGAATTGGATGATTCAAACAAGATGTGCCAGCAGTGACAGTCACGAACTTTGCAAAGAAGTTCTTCAGTTTTCGCGATTCAATGAAGGGTGACCCCTTTGCGAATTGAGTCACCTAAAGGCATGAACTCACTTCCTTTGCAAGGTTGTCGAGCTCCACTCAATTGACAAAGATAAAGATAAAGTTAAAGTTACAATGTAGTCATATTTGTATTTACAGGTGTTGGTAACAACATATCGTAACGTTGTCACACTCTACATTGTCCTTGGCACATATCCTTTGTGCTTCCCTTGACTAAACATTGATGATGATGTTCATGTTAGTATGAATGAATGATTGATCGAATGAATGAATGATCGAATGTGAGGATGAAGACATACCAAATGTTCAGTTATAGTTTGGGTATTGATTGACTCGTAGGACATGCCACCATCGTTGGCACCATCGTTGCTGTTGCGTAGTTGGAGAAGTGAGGCGTTGTGAAGCTTGGACAGGATTGATTCTACTTTACAGAGGTCCATGGCATTCCACAGTCCATCACTTGCAACGATCAATATGTCGTTGGGATAGATGTTTACCGTGTTGATGTCGGGTCGCGCAGACAGCCCGTACTGACTCAGTATATAATGTCCTAGTGATCGGCTCATGTTGAGTGCCAGTCGACCGCGGACAATGTCGGCGTCGGTGTAGTCTTGCTCGCTGGGCACCAGTCTCCATACACTGTATCGGTTGACAACACGTCCATTTCCAGCTTCAATACGTGCACGTTCGGCCTTGTTCTCTGGACGATGATCTGATGTCAACGCCATGCAGTGGTAGGCCTGACGATATGAATCATAGCGACATAGCACTGCACCAGAGTCTCCGACCCATCCAACTGTCAAACGATCCTTCTCAACAATGGCCACCGTTGCCGTCGTACCATTATCAAAGCCCTGTCTCTGTCCTTCCTCAATCAATGTATGATTGGCCTGTGAAAATGACTCCATTATAGATTCGTCCACTTGATTGATTGATTGATTGATTGATTGAGTGAGTGAGTGGTGATTGATTGCGCGAGTAGACGATCGATGGATGTACATACATGGAGTGTCTGTATCGAAACTATTTGTCAAATGTTGATTGATTATCTCATTGGCAATTACTGAGGCTTGATCGCCAAGGTTACCATGTCTTTGGATTTGGTATTGGAATGGTTCCAAAGGGTAGGGTGTCAGTTCAATCAATCAATCAATCCAGTGGACCACCAATCTCGATCAATCAAACATACCCATCGAATACGCCAAGCATTAATATATCCTTTCCATCTATTTGGTTAATGAAGAAGCTGTCCTGATTATCGATCCTGTCGCCAATGGCTGTGGTATATCCAACATTGTCTATCATGTCTGCTGAGTATGTACTCATATTGCCAGATATATCTTGATCATATTCATTGGTATTGGTTATTTGATGTTGTTCGTTGATGTAGTGATGATGATGATGGTCATGGTCATGGTCATGATCATGATCATGTGATAATACTTGTTGGTGTTGATGATGATGATGGTGGTGATGATGATGTTGGAGTAGTGGAGATGATGATGATGGTTGAGAGTCATTGCTGCTGAGCTGTGTCTGATGGATGGCGAATTGATGGGTGCCAGGCATTTGATCAAGTGGCATTTGTTGTTGTGGTCTACCATGTATCTGATATGTTGTTGATGTTGATGCCGCTGGCAATGCAGCAGTGGCACCTATTGATGTTGTTGTAGTTGATGTATTGCCATGTATATGTGGAGTTGATGGTGTTGGCGTTGGCGTTGGCGGTAAGTATATGCCATTATTATTATTGTTGACATAGATTGATGAGGCCATATTATTATAATATGGCCTGGCCGTTTGATTGCTTGATTGATTGAATATATGTATATATTGATATATCGAGTTGGGATATGTATGAACTTATTACAGTAGGAACATATCAGATATGATCATATGTATGAATGAAGTGAATGAATGAAGTGAATGTATGTATGAATGAATGAATGAATGAAGGGAATGAATGGATGAATGAATGTTCTATCTGTGAGATGTGTGTGTGGTATGTGGATTACCATCAAGATACGATCGTATCGTCCTCAACAGATCCACACACCCCATTGATCAAACGTTGATCACCCACTCTGAAACACTCAAGCAAAGATACGAAAGTTGTTGGATCAATCACTCACACTCGCACACACCCACACTTTGAATCAGATAAATCATATGACGAAGATTTCTTTCGCCCGAAAACCAATGTGTGTATGTTGTTGTTGTCATTCCAACTTCCATTCATTGTCGTGTTGTTGGCAAATGTTGAGATGATCAAAACTCCTCGCCATCATATAAAGTCAAACTCATACTCTTCTTCGCCTTCGTCGTCGTTGTTGTCATTGTCGTCATCACCCGACTCTGTCAATGTCAGTGGCATCCGATATACTTCAGGTGTGTTGTAGTCGTGTTGATAGTATGTGTACACTTGACCATAGTCAAAGTCATCCTCGATCACCAGCACCAGCTTGTCCAAATGCGGCCAGCTCGCCATCTTCTCATCCAACAACGACCTTAGAGTGTAGGTCAGCGCCAGCATCGAGTGGATGTTCAACACTCGCAGCGCTGGCAAGCCCTTTACCAAGTGGTCGATCGTCTCCAACATCTTTTGCCCTTTGTCCAACACTGACACGAGCACCAGCGTCAACTCGCTTAGTGACTTGAGGTGGGGCACAGGCTCCTTTCCGTCGCCCTCTGCTGATCCATCAAAGTCCTTGAGCATCGGCGTCCAAGACAGTCCAAAGTCTTGGAAGTAATGCTGCATGTTGAGCACTTTTAGAGTGGTGGGCAGCGGTGCATTGTCCGAATCATCGTGTGCCAGCATTGCATGCTCCAAGGCAAGTGTGAGTGACTTGTAATCAAGTTCGTTGGACTCGATCTTGGTGACCTTGGTGGTGTTGAGCGACTTGATCAAGTTGGGATCGGTGATCACCTGCATTGTGAAACTGGTCAATGTTGGATGTTTGTTGAGCAGGTCGCACAGTTCTGGCAGGTCGCAGTGTTTGCCAAACTCAAGTCGCGTCAGTTTGGGTAGTTGTCTGAGCGAGGTGAGCAACTCGCGATCAATCACCAATGTGCAGTCTGTGTGGCGCAGTGTACCAATCGACACACCGGTAAGCTGTGTGCGCAGGTTGTCTTGGAGGATGATGTCTGCGAGCCGACCCGAGGGCACCAGTGCCCGGCATTTTATGCCAAAGCCTATGCTCTGCAGACCCTCTGCCTTTGATATGTAGTCGAGCCAGTGTGCGTATCGCTCGCTGCCATCGTCCGCCGTACGAAGGAACACGTGTAGAGTTGTCAGGGCCTGGTGGTGGGCCAACAGTGACGTGTAGAATGCTTGATCAATCGCCGACTCTTCAGGGAAGAGCAAGTGTATCTCGGTCAATGTGGATGCGACTGGCGAGAGAATGTTGGCCAGCGAGAGCTGGGCGGGAAATCGTCCGTAGCTCGGGACCAAGCTCAGCGACCTCAGGTTGCGGAACAAGTGGTTCCTCTTGTCGCTGGTGGCCAGCTTCAGGAAGTTTGTCTCGAACATGGCCACATCCTTGGCGTAGGTGGACAGCTCGTATAATGGGTTGACCACATGTATGTCTATCAATTGATCTATGGTGCTGCGTATGTCTCCACGGCGGCCATTGATCACCGTGTTTGGTGTGAAGCTCAATCCATTGTACCAATTATTTGCAAAGTTGAAGAACCAATGTGATGACACCAAGTTTAAAGAGTATCTCCATTCAACATTGGTCGATTGGTCATTCAAACAATATAACTGGATCTTCAATTGTACGATCAAAGGTAGGTCCATCATCATCATCACCACCGCTTCATGCTGCTGTTGTTGTTGATGTTGTGGAAATTCTGTAGACATGCTGTCACCCATATTATCAGTGTGCTCATCCATTTGATTATGATGTATCTCTATGGAGATTGCTACATCTTGACGACCCTTCGCCCTCTTGAGCTCTCCCACTTCCTGAAGCTCACACCCAATCAAACTTCCCATCACACCAAGTAACGTTCATCATATCATTTTCAACTTATTTTATTTTATTTGATGAGCAATCACACTCGCTCACTGACTCCTGTGCGAGACACAGTGTACTTAGAGAGTATGATCAAGTTCATTTTACATTTGTTACATCTCAAGAATTGCAATCGAAGCATACAAATGGATCGCTCTTAAACGATAGTCAGTCATAGACTGGCGCCAATCAAGAAACTGACGCACCCTCCGCCACCCGGCAGAAGGACCGCAGCAGCCTGCTTCGGGGAAATTCCTCGGACCCAAGGATAGAAAGTATCGACCGCAATGGTTATGTCGCCGTACCAACGCCCGCCCAGCCCATCTGGAAAGGCTCGTCATACAAGCAAAGAAGGTCAGGATATGACCGGAGCTCATCCCAGACGAGTACGGCCACCTTTGGTCGCACAAGTAGAACAATGCAATTAGGATGTCCTCGCCCCACCCGGCAGACACTCCTTACAGAACGAGGCTTACTCTAAAGATGTATCCACTCCCCAACTCCCAATAAACTCCCCAACTCCCCAACTCAATCATGACATCTTCATTCATACATATTGGTTGAGTCAACCTTGGTTATTTATTCTATACATGTCACCGCAAGACACGATCAATCAATCAACTCATCTTGATGAGGTACTGGCATAGCCAGTTGAGGAAGTGGACACGCCACTGCCTGAGGACGATGATGATCGATATGATGAGCCGCCAGAGTTCCATCCTCCTCCACCGTAAGATGGTTGATAGTGATGGCCATAGTTGTAGTGGTTCCTGTTTTGACGTCCGAATAGATAGCCCAGACCGGCGCCAGACCAGAAGCCAGGTCTCCAGCCTCCAGGTTGGCATTGTGGTCCATAGTATGGGTCGCCAGGGTACACTCCAGGTGCTGGGTAGGTGCCCGGTGCCGAGCCGGGATAGTAACCACCTGGGCCACCATATGGGCCGGCGCCGGGTGGATAGCCTGGTCCATGAGGTCCTGATGCGCCACGATGCGCTCCACCATGTGTGTTGTTGTTTGATGGCCAGAAGATGAACATGACGAATCCAATAATGAGTATCCAGACGATTATAGTCGAGCCAGATGACGATGATGATTCATTCTGATAGTGTTGATTCCTGCTCTCTGGGCTAGTGTACTCGAGTTCATAACGCAATCCACATGAGCCCTTCAATACGTAAGGGTCGCCTGCATAGCCAAATCTAGATTTGATTGAATGAGTATGTTAATGAATGATTGATTGAATGAGTGGACGAGGGAAGGCAACATAACATACCCTTCACATGAGACATCGAGCTTGCCGAATCGCACTGTAGAGTCGAGGGATGCCTTGCACTCCCATTGTACATCGGAACCATCCGATCCTTTGTTGGTGCATTGTACGACCTTGGGACGCAAGTTGTATAGATGGCTGGCGCTGCCACCAATGCATTCGAGTTGTGGGATGGACGATACACGGGATGATTTAGTCCAACGATCTGCATTCAAAGTCAATGCCTTGATATCTGAAACGAGTATGGCATTGCTGTGTGATGCGCCGCCTCTGCTCTGGGTGCCACTGCTTCTAGTCAATGCACAGAATATTACAATCAAAAAGATTGGGATGACAATAAGTCTACAAAGACGCTTGCCTCTCATTCTTCTAATTCTTCTTTGTTCGTCGTCTTGTGTATGTTGTTGATTATGAGTATTGGTATTGTTATTATTGTTGTTGTTATCGTTATAGTGTTGTTGATGTTGGTGATAATATTGGTGTTGTGTGTCGACGTGAGGGTAATGATTATAAGCCTCGTCTGTCATGAGGGATTGTGTTTTGAACTGACAACTTGTCGAGAAGTTGGTAAATTAATTGTGAGAACTTGGAATTGAACGAAATTATTTTGTTTGAAATGAAATTGATGTGTGTTTTGACACTTTGACAAAGAGGACCATTTATATTTGTTGTTGTGCACAATGACTCATCGACTTGATGAATCATCACCAACTTGTGTGTTAGTTGTACACATATTTATTATATGTTGTCAATCTATATTCGAATCGGTTACCCTTCTATCTATCCACCTATATTATTCAGCTTATCTTGGATTTTAAAGAATAGTCAATCAAGCCAAACATATGAATTAGGTGTTAACAATTCAATCAATCAATCAATCAATCTCGTCAATGTTATATTAATATCACGATAGTATCACTATGATGTTTAATTAATAATTGTTCTTTGGTTCTTTGAAACATCCCTTCTTGTGATGACACTTGTGTCCTGATGGACAGACGATTGGTGTGGAATCACAATGTCCGGTTTCAATGTTGCATAGTCCAACGTGACAGATGTCGATGAATGGACAATGGACTTCGGTCAATTGACATCCTTGGTGTGGATCACATGTGGCAATGTGGCATGGGTCTGGACTGGTGCAGTTGATTGCAGTGAATCTACATGCTCCACCATCAATGGAGGAGCACTCATCGCTTGTACACGCATTGCCATCGTCACAGTCGACAGGTGTCAACATACATCCATGCACTGGATCACAAGAGGCAATCTGGCAAGGGTCGGGACTGGTGCAGTTGATCTGGTAGGAATGACATTTTCCATCAAATGACCAGCATTCGTCTTCAGTGCAAGCATCGTGGTCGTCACACTCAACTGGGCTCAGCTCACAACCTTGGATCGGGTCACACGACGCAATGCGGCATGGGTCTGGGCTGGTGCAGTTGTCTTGGACATGTTGACATCCATCATATCTTGTACAATAGTCCACAGTGCAAGCATTGTGATCATCACACGAGATGGCAGTGTGGGCGCAGCCGCCTGTAGTCTGGTCGCACGTGTCCAGGGTACATGAGTCACCATCATCACAGCTAACGGTTTGATGTTGGCATCCTCCTGCCAACGAGTCACAAGAGTCGATGGTGCAGGCATTAAAGTCATTACAGGTGGTGTTGACAGTCTGGCATCCGACACCCGGGGTGCAGGTACCGGTGATACATGGATCAGTGTTGTTGGATGGGATGCAACTCATGGTCAAGAATGGCATCTGGATGATTATATCAATGAGCTTTGTCGGTCTGGTACAATGCATTGAAGATTCAACACATTGGCATGTTACATCAGAGTAGTTATGGTTGACTGGACGTCCACTTGGGGTCAAATTGATCTGGGTGTTGTACTTGTCGATACGAACAGTGGATGACTCTGATATATTGGCATTAAGGTTCTTCATACTCTCCACAATATTATTAGGCAATTGGAATGGATCAGACTGGCATTCTTTATTAATGAGTGAATGATTGGGTATGGATTAATAATTTTAGGTCGCCTAAACGACTTGACAATGATCCGTACTAACTGTTATTATTGATGTAGCAAGAACTATAAGTAGTGTTACTAATATGATTGATTGAGTCATTATTAATTTATATGTATGTATCTTGGAATAATCGAATGATTGAATGATTGAATGAATGGAAGAAGAAGAACTGCCTTATCATAATATGCTCAAAGTCAGTAACTACAATGAAGACTCGCCAAGAATACACTCTGGCTGTTGCAGCTAGTTTCCCTCATTCCGCTCTCCAGCAATGAGTACAAGTTCACCGTGAAGAAGTGCCACCCTATGAGTCTTGTCAAGAGACCGCTCATCTCTCATTGCCGTGTCTTGTCTGTGGAAGATACAAATTCCGTACGAATTATCCATCCTTCTGGGTCAATTCAATCAAAATACCAATCGACGAGTCACTGCGACGTTTGAAGGGGGATGGGGATTGGCCTTCAAATCTGATTTCATTGTTCGTCCAATCAGATTGAAAGTTTGGACAATTGCCGATTTAGAGGGGCAGGTCGGTGAAGATGTTCTGCATTCTCAGGAGTAGTGCCTTTACAAACTCTCTAATTTCTAAACAATGATCCTTTCTGGTGTTCTACACTAGTTGATGAGAAAGATCAGGGCATCTTAAAAAGTGATTCAGAAAATCGCGATTTTTACACATAAAACTAGTGCAAATTCATATCTGAAATCATCAGTACACTTGGCCGAGTTGGTCTAAGGCGTTAGTTTAAGGCACTAATTTCTTCGGAAGCGTGAGTTCAAATCTCACAGTGTACAAACCTTTTGTTTTTTTTTTGGGTGGAGAGTAGTGTAACATGAGGAACTTCCAGAGTCGAATGATTCGTTTTCCAAAGTGTTTTGATGTCGCTTCGCGCACTCAATCACTTCAT